>NC_072046.1:0-180000 GCF_027791375.1 Indicator indicator | reverse complement strand
GCGAGAGTCCAAGGGAAGCTACCAGGATGCTGAAGGGACTGGAGCACTGCCTGGTGAGGAGAGGCTGAAAGAGCTGACGCTGGTTGGTCTGGAGAAGACTGAGATGGGATTTTAATGTTTATAAATATCTGAGGGCTAGGGGGAGGGCTCTGCTCAGTTGCACCCTGGGATAGGACAAGGGGCAATGGACAGAAACTACAGCACAAGAGATTGCTCCTCGTGTTGGAACTTTTTCACTGTGAGGGTCACAGAGCGCTGGAACAGCCTCCCCAGAGAGGTTGTGGAGTCTCCTCGGGAGACTTTCAAGACCTATCTGGATTTGTTCCTGTGTGACCTGTGATACATTCTATGGTCCTGCTCTGGCAGGGGGGGTTGGACTCAATGACCTCAGGAGGTCCCTTCCAACCCCTAACATCTTGTGATCCTTTGGGTGTGCTCAGCCTGGGCTGGATCTGCTGCTCCCACCCTGTGTTCCAAGTGCCTCTTGTTTTTTCCTTGTTTCCCAGCAGCTCTTATTAGTGAATCAGAGAATGGCTTCGGTTGGAAGGGATCTCAGAGGTTCTGTACTCCAACCTCCCTGCCATGGACAGGGATGCCTCCAATTAGACTCAGCTGCTCAAGACCTCATCCAACCTGGCCTTGAACACCCACGAGGAGGCATCCACAACTTCCCTGGGCAGCCTATTCCAGAGTATCACCACCCATGTACTGAAGAACTTAAGATCCAGTCTAAGATCCCTCTGCACCTGTCTCTAGATGCCCTCAGGAAAAGTCCCTCTGCAGCCTTCCTGTAGGATCCCTTCAGGCAGTGGAAGGCAGCTCAAGGTCCCCCCAGAGTCTTCTCCAGGCTGAACAACCCCAGCTCCCCAAGCAGGTCCTCACAGCAGGATTGTGGGTTTTGGGCTTTGTGCTGGGAGATGATGCAGCAGGCCCGGGAGAGCCCAGGAGGAGTGAGCTCAGCCTTGGTGTAGCGCAGTTGGACCCCTCATGGTGGGCGAGGGGTTGGTTTGACACCCCCATGCCAACTCGCACCCAGTTAGTCATCAGGGGTGGATTTGCTGTGGAAATTGAATGTTTGCAAGAGGTGAGTGGTGGGAGGTGACTTCCCAGAGTGCTCCAGAGTTTCCAGGAGAAGAGACTTGCACTTGGTTCCTCCTTACCTGAGTGGATGGGAAGCAGGAAGCTGCTTGGTGATCGTCAGCCAGATGATCAAAGGAGGAGGCAGCAACTTGGGCAGCATCAGGTTTGTTGCAGGTAATTAACAGGAGGAAAAAGCTGATCCTGGTCCTCTGGGAACTGCTGAGCTGCAGAGCAGCCAGGTCCTGGGGGTCAGTGTGGAGCAAAGGGCTCATGGTGTGGCTTCATGGCCACCCCAGTGCTGGTAAGGGGGGGGGGGGTGTACTGGCTGTGAGAGCTGCTACAGTGATGGATGGAACTGGGGAGTAAGGAACAGCTTCTGCCCAGCCCCAGTGCTCACCAGTTAGGGTAGGGGCAGAGCTGTGTGCAGTCTCTGAGGAAGTGTCCATGGCCACACCATGGGCCGAAAATAAAATGTGAGCTTCCTGGCTGCAGAGCCTCTGCCCTTCCCTGCCCGTGCGCTGCTGCCTTCCTGCACCCCGTGTGCCAGAGAGAATGGGGAGCTGGGGAAGCCACAGCCAGGGCTGGGGGGGGTGGTTGGTACTTGGAAGAGCAAAGCAGCCCTGCCCATCGGTAGCTGGCCCTACAGCCCCTGGCTGCTGGTTTGGCTGCTGGGGGCTCGGCAGCTGCCGCAGAGGGAGAGGATGAAGTCGGAATGTGGCCCAAATCCAAGCTGCAGCCTCCCCTGGTGTCCCCTCCCGCTCCCCGCGGCGCGAAAGAGGAGCCGCGGCTCGTAGTAAGGACTTTATTTCCAAATTCACTTGTACGGCAACAGTGTAAACCAGTTGTTAAAACGCACGATACACCATGGACACCCACAGACAGAAGCTAAGCTAGAATGATACACTGAGATCAAACCTTCCCTCCCCTCCCAGGGGCTGCCAGCACCACCGGCAGGCTGCTGCTGGCAGTTCACGTCACAACCGCAGTTCTTTTTTGAGTGCAGGAACACAGGTTTTTAGTTGAATCGGTGCCGGTTTGAACCCTTTCCAGACCGATATATGTGTGTGTGTGTGTGTGTGTGTGGAGTAAAAGGAAAAAGCCGTGGGGCAGGTCTGTCCAGCTGCTCCTCGTAACCCTCGGGCCTGGGTCTGAACGTGGGGTCGGGGGGCTGGGGGATGTGGCTTAGGCTGCTGGACAGGGACAGCGGGAGAGCAGCGGATGGAAAGGGCTGTCCTGGGACCCCAGGAGGGGACGACAGACAGGCTGGGGACGCGTCGTGCTCGGCTGAGGACACTTGCAGTGGGAAGGGGCTGCTCACTGCAGCTCACCACACGCTACGGACACCCCCGGCCTGGGGTGTTGGTGACCGGCAGGAGGGGCACAGAGGGGCTGGGGGTGGCACGGGGCAGGCCAGGACGGGCGAGTGCAGCTGGGCACCGTCCTGCAGCCAGAAAGGGTGACAAGGGGGCAGGGGATTGGTTCTCCCCGTGCTGGGTTTTACAGAGGGCACAGACACCGCGGCGGCTCCCACAGCGATACAGAGTCAGGGACTGAGAATGGAGTCTTACAATCATTGAGTCAACTAAAACGGAGTGAGCAACAAGCTGGACTGGCCTTCACTTGGCCTGCTCGTGGTGCTGCTGGACCAGCCTCTCCCCAGCAATAAAGTAGCTCCTGGGGCTGCAGAGACAAGGGTTGGACCCTCCCAAAAACCACCATCCCCCCACCACCACCAACATGACCAAGCCTTCCTCTAATGAGCTGCCCAGCACCAGCCAGAAAACCCTCTGTGGGGCCCATGTGGGCTGTGCAAAGGCCGCAGCAGGTTCCTCGGTGTCTGCTAAGGATGGGGTAGGTCCTGTCCGGGGAGGAACAGCTGCTTCACCCCAGGTGACAGCTGCTAAAGCAGCCTCAGCGTCCTCCCAGCCACCATCCCAAGGACAACCATACTGGTGCCTCAGTGAGACCCTTCCTGCACTGTCCCAGTCAGCCCAGGCTCTCGAGGCCCTTGCTGGGAAAGCTTTGCCCTCCCTGGGCTGCAGCCTCTGCCCTCACCACCACTGCCCCAGCTCTACCCCACAGCTCAGCTGGTGCGTCTCAGGGGGCAGCTGGGAGGGAGGACGCTCGCTGAGCTGCACTGGTTGCACCTCAGCCTCTTTGGTTGTAGAAAAAAGGGGCACAAAGGGACAGCCATGGGTGCAGCACAGCCCTGGACCACCCCCTCACGCTCTCTCAGTTGCCAGAGGAAAAAAAAAAAAAAAAAAAAAAAAAAAAGCAGCAAAAGAAAGAGAGAAATCGGCTCCTTTCCCCTGTGTGAGCTGGGGAGGGTCGGTGCTATGCGCAGGAGACACCGTGACGGGTGACATGCAGCAAACCCCGGCCAGGAGAGTGCCTGGGGTGGGAGCGGGAAGGGGGCTCAGGGTCAAGGAGCAGCTGCTGGCCCCCGAGCTGGGAGAGCCACCAGCCAGAGCTGCCCTCGCGTCCTCCCGCTTGTCTCCTACCGCTGCCAACGGCACCAGACCAGCAGAGCCATGGAGCTGCCGCTTCCGCGATCTCTGAGCTGACCTTGCAGGGAAAAACAACAACAACAACAACAACAAAAAAAAAAGAACAACCCAAAACTGTTACAAACTGCACCCAAATCCAGGGCCCATCCCCGCCCTGGAGCTGCGAGTGCCCCTTGCACACCATCCTTTGGGGCAGTGCCGCAGCCCCAGCGCAGCCCCAGCGCAGCCCCAGGCCCTCCTTGCGCAGCGAGGCAGCAGCTCTGCACCCACCCATGTGCCCGGCAGGCATGCGGTGCCAGGGCTGGGCACAGCCTGGAGCTCAGCCAGGCTCCCCTTGGACCCTCCTGGCCCCGAGCCGGCGCGGGGCAGCTCAAAACTACTTACAGCATTTATTAGTTTCTTTTTTTTTTTTTTTTTTTTCCTTCTTTTCTTTTTTTTAAACACATGCTCGTTTATGAAAACAATCATCACCCTGGCACGGTCCAAGCATATACAGACAAATCTACTCTACGACACGAGGGGCTGCCAAAGGGACGGGGGGGAAAGCCTCTACTCATCCACTCAGCGGTTCCAGCACAGCCACAGAGAGACGGGAAGGGGCTGCCCGGGGTAGGGGGGGACCCCTGCCGCCATGAGAGAGCCTGGCATCACCAGTACCCCAGCTGCCGGAGCTGGGAACGGGTTTAGGGGACACCTGGCAGTCACCTTCAGACACATCTCGGCTTTCGGAGGTAAAAGAAAAATAACCCAAAAACAAACCCCAAAAGGTTTCTTCCAAATCAGCAGGCAACTTTAGTGCAGAAAGGGAGGGTCCCTCCTCGCAGACCCCAGCCTGGGAACAGTCGGAAGGGTCCCGGCCCCTCCCCTGAGGACCCCCCCGTGTGCTGTGGGGGAGCTCGGGTCAGTGGCTGCCCCCTCCCTCTACCCCCTCCCCGCTTCCCAGGGAGGGTGCTGCCAGGGTGGGGACAGCGAGGGGATCCCAGGGACCTTGCAGAGGGGAAGGAGGGAAAGGAGGACGGGCAGGGGCTGTGTGCTCCGAGGAGCAGGGGGAGAGGAGGTTTTGTACCTCATCGTGTCACTGATTTTTGAAGTCCTGGAGCTAGAGCTGAATGAACAGTAAAAGCAGGTTAAATCATTAACCAGTTAGGGGTGGGGGGGGTGGGGGGAAGCAGCTGTAAAAGGAACAGAGGAAGAAGGCCAGATTATTATTATTTTTCTTTCTTTTTTTTTTTTCTGTTTTGTTTTTTTTTTTTGTTTCCTCATCTTCTCTCTCCTCTCGGCCCCGCCGTGCCCCGATCACAAGCCCTGCTTGGCCAGCGAAGCAGACACTTCGTCGGCTAGCGTGGCCAGCTGGGGGGAGTCCACCATGTTGATGCTGCCGGTGGAGGAGACGTTGCTAAGGCGGCGTGGGGAGGCATCTCCGGAGATGGTAGGGGACTTGTAGACGATCTCGGCGCCGTGGTCGGTCTTGGCTTTGGCGTTCTCGCGGAAGGTCAGCTTGTGAGTCTCAATCTGCAGGGAGAGGAGAGGCTGCTGAGCGGGGAGGCTGCGGCGGGGGACGGCCCCAGGGGATCTGCAGGCTCACAGGGGGTTAGAGGTTGGAAGGATCACAGATCACAGGATCACAGGATGTTAGGGGTTGGAAGGGACCTCCGGAGATCATCGAGTCCAACCCCCCTGCCAGAGCAGGACCATAGAATCCAGCGCAGGTCGCACAGGAATGCATCCAGATGGGGCTTGAAAGTCTCCCAGAGGAGACTCCTCAACCTCTCTGGGCAGCCTCCTCCAGTGCTCTGTGACCCTCACTGTGAAGAAGTTCCTCCTCTGCATTCCTGTGCTGTAGTTTATATCCATTGTCCCTTGTCCTATCCCAGGGTGCAACTGAGCAGAGCCTGTCCCTCAGCCCTCAGATATTTATTAAATCCCCTCTCAGTCTTCCCTCCAGACTAAAAAGCCCCCAAGGCTCTAGGCCTCTCCTCATAGGGACCTCCAGAGATCATCCAGTCCAACCCCTCTAGCAAAGCAGGATCACTGAGGGTAGTCTGCACAGGCATGCATCCAGGCAGGCTTTTACCTGCCAGCTGGTGGCTGTTGTGCAGCTGGGAGGAAAGCTATACTCGTTGGCATGGTGCCCCCTCCCGGTGCCCCCAGTCCACAGGCATGTCCCTTCCAGTAGCCCACACAAGGAGTAGGCACAACCAGAGAGGATGGCAGGACTGGAGAGCCTTGAGATGCTGCCAAATCCATCTTGAGCACCCTGGCCCCAGGCTCAGATGGCACAGCCTGGGCTGCTCCCACTCCCCTGGCAGAGGTCACAGAATGGTTTTGGTTGGAAAAGACCTTTAAGGTCATCAAGTCCAACCACAGATGGGGAGTGGGATCCCCACACAGCTGCCCCTTAACCCATGGCCCCTCAAAAGGCTGCTCCCAGGAGCTGAACCCCTCTCTGCTGGGGAGGGGAGGTGATGTGGATGAGGTTTGCTACTTACTGATGCCCTCCCCAGCCAAGTGCAGGGCTGGGGGCTGGCTCTCCGGGGGGGTGAGTGGCTCCAGCACCAGGGCCTGGAGCCCAACAGGGTCTGGGCTCGGGGTCCGAGCGGCCTGGGGCTGGGTCTTGTCTTCCTTGCCTTTCTCTCTCTACAGGTGAAGAAAGCCACCCAGGGTGGTGGGGGGGCAAAAAATGCATCAGCAACAAAAAAAAAAAAAAGTAAAAATCCAAGATCCAACAAACGTCAACCAGCAGGAGAAAAAAAGACACAAAAAAAAAAAAGAAATAGAAAATTGGGGGAGAAAAAGATCTGAAAACCAGGGCAGTTCACTGACTCATAGGAAGAACTTTGGAGATGGGGAGGAAAGCTTCATGGAGCTCCTCATAGGAGCCTCAGCACAGTGTTCAGCCTCAAGAGCTGTGGATGGGGTGTCCAAATCTGGATCCTCTGTGTGGCAGAGCAAGGAGGGCACCTGGGCAGATGGAGAAGGCTGGGGAAGGGGCAGGGAGCTGCCCACAGCTGCTCCACATGGAGGGCTGATGGGGCTCAAGGGTGTCCTGGCCCCTCAATGCAGTGTCCCACCTCAGAGTGGCACTGTCTGGGGATGGTCCCAGGTGCCAAGGTGTGAAGGGGAGTGGGCTGCACGAGGGACAAAATCTGAGGCAGCATCTGGCCTCAGGTTACACCAACAACCTCTTCCTAGAGTGGATCTGAGCAACTGCCACACAGGAGGGCTGAGGCAGGCAACACCACTGTTGGGTCACAGCCTTGCACATCAATTCCCCCTCCAAAGGACAAGTTCTTCAAACTATGGCCCAGTGAAGGTGCCAGGCTGTGGAAGCATCATCAGTGGCACCACAAAGGGGCTGAGTGAAGCACAGGGCAGGCTGATGCACAGCAGCAGCGAGAGAAGGGTAAGGAAGTCAAGCAGTCCCTCAGTCAGAGCTGGGAGGTGCACAGAGGAAACGTGGCCAAGAACAAAGTGCCAAAATACAGAAGCCAAAAGAGAGCCTTTCCCTCCCCTTGGGAAGAAAAAGTGGTTGAGAAACAAGCAAGAGGAAGCCCACTTTGCCCTGCAGGAATTCAGCTCTGCTTACCTGCTCCACCTGCTCCCCTGCCTGCAAGGGACCTGGCTGGCCCCAAAGGGAGGTTCTGGTGATGCTTTCCTTAGCCAAGACCTACTGTGGAGTCACCATCAAAGCCTCTGGCAGGAAAGGGTCACCCCAAGTTCAGCATTTCTGCCCTGATTGGCTTTTGTCTTTCAATTTAACCACCCCACCCCCCTGCCTCAACAAGTACCACTCCCTGGTGTGGGCACAGAGCCTTCCCTGAGAGGCTGAGACTTGAAGGAGGTCATCTGAGGGCCTGCTGCAAGGTCACCTCTTCTAAATGTATCTAAGCCCTTAATGCTCCACTTTCACTGGGCAACCAGCACCTGTGCAGCACCCTGAGCTGCCAGCTTTGTGCCACCTCCAGGCTGGCAGCACAGAGTGCCAAAGCAGCTGGCACTGGCACCTCTTAATGTGAAAGGTCTCAGACATGAATGTGTTTCTGTACCAGCTTCAGAGCCCAGCAGAGAGCAGGATCCCACAGGAGAGGCTACCACTGACATCTGCAGGGCTCAGCAGAACAGAGCCTGCTGTCCTCACCACTCTGCAAACATCCCCAGGGTTGGGGAGATGCAGCTCTGGAGCCCTGGGCTCTGCCCAGCAGCAGCAGCCACTGGCAGGAAGGTGAGTGGGCAGTGGCTGAGTGGCTCAGCCCTGAGCTGAGCACTTTGTGCCCTCTGAAGAAGGGAGGACACACAGATAACCCACTGCTAGGACATGGGCAGCAAATCATTTCAAGCACCCAAAAGTGCTGCCTGGTGAGCAGGGAGGAGAGGTTGTGTGGTCCAAAGATGAGTGGAGCAAGCAGGACCTTCCCTCAGCCCAGATTTCAGGCAGCCTTTGGTTTCCTGGAGACCTTTGCAGCTGCTCTCCACCCAGTGCCCCTTTACCTTTTTGTTTCCTCCTCCAGGGACGTGGCTGATGTTATCTAAGGACCCAATTTTCGATTGCACCTTATCTTTGAAGTCCAGTTTCTCAGATTTCACCTCCACCTGGCCACCACCTGGAAGAGAAGAGCACAAGCTGGGTTAGCTCCCAGGCCAGGCTGGAGAGAAAGCCCTGAGGGCTCAGCTGCCACTCCAAGGAGGCTCAGTCAAAGCAAGGTGAGGATGAGCAGAGGGTGAGGACCAGGAAAATGGCAAAAAGGGCAACCCTGTGGTGATTTGGGACATCCAGGAGCCAGGGCAAGTGGGAACCAAGGTGAAGAGACTCCTTAGAGGATGCTGTGCAGAGCTGGAAGACATCCCAGTGCTTTACAGACCAAGGGCAGGGAGCTCACCTTACTGCCCTAACACCAGCACTTCCCATTTAAGGACAAGGTGTCCACGGATCCCACCAGATCCCTTAACTCAGAGTGATTGGGCAGGCTGGAGAGGGTCTGGCAGTGATGGAGCTGGGAACAGCATCCAGCACTCCCAAGGCTCACTCTGACCCTCTGCTCACTGCTCCATGTGCCTCCCCTTGCTCCCAGCACTGCCCCAACCCTCTCCCCATCCCCAGATGCACATCAAGACAGAGCCTGCAAGCTGCCAAGAGCCAGCACCCAGCACTGAGAGCTCCCAAAGATCAGAACCTGGTCCTGTGAGCTTCCAGGTACCAGCATCCAGCCCTGTGAGCTCCCAGTGCCCAGCACCAAGCCCCTGTGAGCTCCCAGTGCCCAGCACCCAGCCCCTGTGAGCTCCCAGTGCCCAGCACCCAGCCCCTGTGAGCTCCCAGTGCCCAGCACCCAGCCCCTGTGAGCTCCCAGTGCCCAGCACCCAGCCCCTGTGAGCTCCCAAGCTCAGCACCCAGGCCTGCCATACCTGGTTTGTGGTGGATGTTGCCCAGGGACCCACACTTGGACGTGACATGGCTCAGGTCAACTGGCTTGTAAACGATTTGGACCTGCCCGCAGGAGGAAGGAAAAGGGCATGAGCTGGTTGGCACCGTGGGCAGGCTGGGGAGGGGGAGGCACAACACACAGCAGCACCTGATCTGGATTGGAGGGAAAGGCCAGCTGAGACCCCCCAGCAAGATTAATGACACCAGAGGAGCTGTCACCAGAAATGGGAGGTCATTAATGCCCATGTGCAGAAGCCTCTCTCAAACATATCAGCATGCACGAGAGCTACCTCTCCACAGAGGGGTGAAGAGGGGAGGAGAGGCAGAGTCTCAAAGTGCTTAAAGTGAGAGAGAAAAAGTGGAGTGGTAATTAATTAAAAGAGAGCTGCATACAACATCAGCCAAAAAGAAAGAGATGTATCAGAGAGGAGAGAAAAAAAACCAAACAAACAAAAAAAACAAACAAACAAAAAAAAAGAGTAGAAAAAAAAATAAATACCTTTTCTGATGGAAAACATAAAGCTTATGTCCACAAAAACTGAAAGAACAGAAATGATCAATGTGCACAGAACCTTTGGGGTTTTTTTATTCTTTTCAAAGAGAGACCAAAAAAATGTTTTTAAAAATTAAAAAAAAAGGTATTTATGAAAAACACTGCAATGGAAATAAAAGTTTAAAATATTTATTATTATTATTATTATTATTATTATTATTATTATTATTATTATTATTATACTACAAAAAATGATGATAATACTTAAATGATTATATTCATTATTTATTATATATTGATAGCATTTTATTATTATTAAATTAGAAAAACAATAAATAATAAAAATGCTATCAATATATAATAAATAATGAATATAATCATTTAAATATTATCATCATTATTAAATTAGAAAAACAATAAATAATAAAAATGCTATCAATATATAATAAATAATGAATATAATCATTTAAATATTACCATCATTATTAAATTAGAAAAACAATAAATAATAAAAATGCTATCAATATATAATAATGAATATAATAATTTAAATATTATCATCATTATTAAATTATAAAAAACAATAAATAATAAAAATGCTATCAATATATAATAATGAATATAATAATTTAAATATTATCATCATTATTAAATTATAAAAAACAATAAATAATAAAAATGCTATCAATATATAATAATGAATATAATAATTTAAATATTATCATCATTATTAAATTATAAAAAACAATAAATAATAAAAATGCTATCAATATATAATAATGAATATAATAATTTAAATATTATCATTATTAAATTATATTATAAATTATTCTATGATTCTATGATTTAAATTATAAAAACAATAAATAATACTATCAATATATAATAATGAATATAATCATTTAAACATTATCATAATTATTAAATTATAAAAAAATAATAAAAATGCTACCAACATATAATAATGACTATAATAATTTAAATATTACCATCATCATTATTAAATTATAAAACCAATAAATAATAAAAATGCTATCAGCATATAATAAATACTTAATGTAATAATTTAAATATTATCATAATTAAATTATGAAAAAATAAATAATAAAAATGCTATCAATATTTAATAGTAAATAATGAATATAAAACGCAGTAATAATTATATAATTTAAAAATAGTAATAATAAAAATATTGCAAATATAATAAATACTGAATATAATTTCAAATATGAAAATGACAATATGATAATAATAATAACAATAATAATAATAATAGAAGAAGAAGAAAAATAATAATCAAAGTCTAAATATCTGCAGGAGCTCACATCATAGATTCATAGATAGAACTGTCAGGGTTGGAAGGGACCTCAAGAATCATCTTCCAACCCCCTTCCCCCTGCCATGGCCAGGGACACCTCACACCACAGCAGGTTGCTCACAGCCACCTCCAGCCTGGCTGCAAAAACCTCCAGGGATGAGGCTTCCACCACCTCCCTGGGCAGCCTGTGCCAGGCTCTCACCACCCTCCTGGGGAAGAACTTCTTCCTGACATCAATTCAAATAGCACTTGGGACATCCTGACCCACAACAGCATCGTCTCATGGCATCAGGGTGTGGGTTTGAGTTGGGTTTTACTCGTTAGAACTCTGAACAAGGGCTCCAGAATCCCACTGGAAGGACAACCCCCTCCCCACCACCCTCCCCCCACCACCACTGGAAGCCCTCCTGGGCAGGGACAACCAAGTGACAAAGGAGACGCAGACAGGAGGGAGGTTAAGGTGGAGCTGTTTAGTGGTGATGTTAGCAGCTAAACACCACACTGGAGGAGAACACTGGAGAGGTCTGGGACCACTGGTGACAGCAAACACCACACAACCCCAAGCACAAACACAGCAGCTACAGCAGGAGCAGGAGACAAGGGGGTGAGAGGACATCCCCACAGCCCTAGCAGGTAGCCCAGCCCCTGGTTTGGGACTCACACCCTGGGTGTGAAGGAGGTGCTGCTGGGGCTGATCAGATCATCAGCACCTCAGGGTTGGGTTGGTTCCTGCTCACTGGGAAGTGTCTGGCACTTACTGGAGCTCAGGGGGAGGATGTGCTGCACTCTGTGTCCTCCCCAAGCACCACGCTGGGCACGATGCTCTCACATATCCCAGGATGTGCCAGCGCCAAGGGGACCTCTGCAGAGGAGCTGACTCCTCCCAGCAGCCTCCAGACCACCGAGGCCAAGAGCCAGCACAAAGGCTTCAGCACCCTTCAGTGCACCCCAGCAGCCTGTGCTGCCTCAAAAGCCCAGGGGGAAGGTGCATCCCTCAAGGTCTCATGCTGGCCTCATCACCCTCACAGCTTGGTGCTGGACCCTGGTGTGCACAGCATTGAGAAACACTTCCCCCTCCATCACCCAGCCAGGAAAAGGAGTGGGCAACAGAAGCTGGGTGCCAGTGTCCCAGCAGCATGGAGCTCACAGGGCCCTGCCTTGTCTCCAATGCTCACCAGAAGGCACATCTGACAGGGAGAGGAGACAGAGAGAGGGGAGGAAAGCAGCCCCAGGGCTTGGGAGCACATTGCAGACACAGACATGAAGACAGTGCTGGGGGAAGGTCACAGGTGGAATATACACCAGCCAGGAGGCAGAAAACAGACCCCAAAAATGGGCAGCTGGCACCTTCCTGACCCCATTCACAACCCCAAAGGGCCTGGGAGCAGTTTGGGCACCAGTGGGACCTGGGGCTCCCATTTGCAGAGCCAGCCATGAGCAACTGAAACACTCTCTGCCCTCATTCCAGTTCCCTTTTTCACAGACAGGACTCCATCAACCCTTCCCATCCTGCTGGGGAGCAGAGAAGGCTCCTCCCCATTTCAGCAAGAAAGGAAAAGGGGTACACAGAGTTGCTTGCCTGTGAAAGCAGTGCCAGAGACCTGGGGATCCCACCTCTCTTCATCAGCAATGCTCAGCTCAGCTTTTGCCTAAGGCATCACCTTGTCAGAGCATCCACTGGCTTCAAAAACCCAGGACCCAAGCCCAGGTTCCTGCAGGAACAGCTCCTTTCTGCTCCTCTGGAAGCAGCAGTGGCTGGGCAGGCAGTCCCTGCATGCTGGAGGATTGAGGTGTGATGGCCATCAAAGGCCAGTGGTCTCCTGTTGCCCCTCTATCAGAGAAGCCACACAGCACAGCTCTGCTCCAGGACAGCCTCTGCAGCCACCTCAGCACTGGGCCTTGCTCTGAGCACCCACAGCCAGAGCTCAGCTGCTGCTCTCTGTGTGTGAACACAGCCAGGAGGGATGAGAGCCTGGGGAGGGATGACAACCCTCAGCCAAAAACCCACCTAATGCTCAAGCCAGCTGCAAACTGCACTGCCCATGGTGGGAGCTCCTGGTGGAGAAAGGGATGAGCTCAGCACCCTCAGCTGGAGCTCATCACCAGCCACAGCACTGATGATGAACACCAGCTCCTGGCATCACCAGTGGGCACCACGCACCAGCCAGTCCAGCCAGAGCAGGACCCTGGGGTAAGAAAGAGCAGAGCCAGCATGGACCCTGCTGCAGAGAGGTGTGAGCTCCTCCAAGCAGCTCCTCTGGCCCCTCCAACAAATGCAGAGTGACATCAAATTGGAGATGGAGGTTGCAAACCCAATGCTTATGTGCCAAGACCTCTGCAACGCTCAGTTTCTCAGGGAGGGCAGCCAGAGAGGTCAAAACCAGCACCAAGAATCCATTGGGAACATCTGAGAGGCACAGAGGCTCAGAGGGCCACAGAGCAGCCAACCACAGCCCCTAGGTCGCACTGGTTGGGGTCTCAGTGATTCACCTTCCTTGGTCCTTCATCTTTCCTGGACCCAAACGCTGCCTCCAGAGAGACCAGTGCAAATTCACCAACCTCTGGGGAGTTTCTCCAGGTTTCTGGCACAGTAACTGAGAGCTGAGCCCAGCTCTGCCTGGGAGTGGCTGGAAATGTCAACGTTTAAATCAAGCAACTCCACACTGCCTCAAGCTCAGCCTCCCCCAGGCACTGCTGGACACATTCAGTAGCAAGGATGAAGCTTGGATCATACTTGCCTGGTGGGAAGGGGCAGGAACCTAGGCAGGGACCTGAGCTTTCAGGTGTTGTGTGGAGCCAGGGGCAAGTCAGCAATACATCAAGCAACAAAGACTCTGTTTGCTCAGAGACCTACCCAGCTCTGGCATCACTGTCTGCTAGAGGCCATCCACCCTGCAGACAGCGAGGCACTGGAGCCCTCCAGGTAGTGTCAAAGCTTGGGGTTAACAGGATGTTGGGTTACAGACATGGCTTCTACACAGGTCAGTTAGTTCTGTCCATGCCAGGCATGTACAGGACTTGTTAAGGGTCCATCTAACCACGCCTGGTTGGGTTAATGGGGTTAGATGCCAGCACCAATGGCTATGAGCCAGCAGGGCAGCTGGGGATAGCATTGGTGGTTCAGTGTGTGTACAACATGCCACTGGTCATCAGGGAGTCACAGAGCATTCAAAGTGTGGAGGTACTCACACTGCCTCCTCCTGGGATGTGTTTGATATTATCCTTTGAGCCACACCTGGATTGAACGCTGCTAAAGTCCAGCTTCTTATTAATTATCTGCACCTTTGGTAGCCAGAAAAGAGTCATTGCACGTCACCAATGGCTATCTGGGGATAGCATTGGCACTTCAGTGTACACAGCATGCCACTTTTTTTATCAGCAGAACTGTTAGAGTGCATTCAAAGTGTGGAGGTACTCACACTGCCTCCTCCTGGGATGTGTTTGATATTATCCTTTGAGCCACACTTGGATTGAACGCTGCTAAAGTCCAGCTTCTTATTAATTATCTGCACCTTTGGTAGCCAGAAAAGAGTGTGAGAAACAACATGACCATCTGCAGCTGCACTCTGTGTCACAGCACCAACACCAGCAACCTGCTTTCCAGGCCCAGCAGCAGAGCAGAACCTCTGGCTCCATGCACAGGTTTTCATAGATTGGTCTGAGTTGGAAGGGACCCCAAAGAACATCCAGTTCCAACCCCCCTGCCATGGGCAGGGACACCTCCCACCAGCCCAGGTTGCTCAGGGTCTCATCCAACCTGGCCTTGAACACCTCCAGGGGGGAGGCATCCACAGCCTCCCTGGGCAACCTGTTCCAGTGTCTCACCACCCTCACTGGAAAGAATTTCTTCCTAGTCTCCAGTCTCAATCTGCCCTCCTCGAGCTTCAATCCATTCCCTCTCATCCCATCACTACAAGAGGGAATGGGTTGTCTGCTCCTGGGTTGGAAACTGAAGATGGAGGTGGGCAGATTATCACCAGAGGTTGGATACATTTAGCTAGGGAGGTTCCAGGATGGAAACAAGCAGCTGGCCCCATGCTCCTTCACTGATCAGAACAGAGAACAGGGCAGCAATGCTGCAAGGCACCAGAGCTCTGAGACTCAGCTGCTGCAGAGCCAGGGGAAGGAGGAAGGATGGAGCTGAGAGAAAAATGCCAGCTCAGCCCCAGCTCAGTGCCAGGCAGCATGTGCCCTCTGCAGGGCACACACACACACACTGTCCCCTCTGCAGGGCACACACACACTGTCCCCTCTGCAGGGCACACACACACTGTCCCCTCTGCAGGGCACACACAGCAGGGTCTGGGAGAGGAGGTCTGAGCTCTGCACTGGGCAGGGCTCAAAGTGCCTCTGCAGCCACTAAGAGAAGGAGCAAAGCTGCCAGGATGCAGTTCCCTGCCTGCAGTTTTCCTGACTCCCATGGAGAAGAGATGAAAAGGGTAGCACAGACCAAGCCCAAAGACAGCAGCTCTGCTTCACCTTCCTCATGCCCTCTCAGGTGGGAGAGAGCCTGGCAATGGCTTGGTGCCACCCACACCATGTCCCCTTCACCCTCCACTCCCCAGGGTCTGCCTGCCCTCTCCCCACACACTCAGATTTTTGGAGCACTGAAGCTGTGTCCACTCAGGGCTTGTTTTCCCTGTTGGGGTTTTCTAAGGGCTGGGGTAACCCCTCCCCAGGAAGCAGCTCTTCCAGACAACACAAAGGTGAAGGCAGCCTCTGCTCCCTCCCCTCCACAGCCTGGAGCTGGCTTTGCAGCCTGTCCAAGCATAACCCAGAGGGCAAGCAGCTGAAAACCTGCCTCAGGAGAAAGCTTATCTGAGGCACAACCCTCAGAAGAGGGAGAGAGCCACAGCACCCTGCAGGAGAGCAGCATCACCACACTGCACACACAGCCCCTGGCTGACAGGATCCTCGAAGCTGCCCCAGCAGGAACCTCTCCTTCTGCTTCAGATGTCCCCAGCCTGCTGCTGCTGCAAGGAGAGCCTCTCACTGCACCCTGCCAAGCACTGAGGCTGATGTCTCCCTCCAGCATGGTTCTCCAAGCTCACACCAACTAATCCTGCAAATCAGGACCCAGATCTGCCAGGCCAGGCTTTGCCAGAGCAGTGCTCAGCAATCCAGCAACAACAGAAGTGCTCAGACCATGCAGCAGTACTGGAAGAGACTGGAAATACTGGGAGAGGGGGGTGCCCCATGTGCCTTTGATCCCCTAGGCTGGAGAGGCTGAAACCTGTGTGGACAGCAGGCTCCAGACCCATCTCCTTCTGGCCACCCTAAAAAAATCAAACCTGTGGGATCAGCCTCTTCTGCTCCCCAGCTCCAACCATTCATCTAAGAGCAGCCTCGTGGCCTACACAATTCCCCCAACAGAGCATCCACTCATTCCTCCCTGCAAAGAGCAACAAACTGTCCCAAATTCAGCTGTCACAACAGTAAACATTTTTGTCTGACAGAGAAGCAGACAGAAGGAGAAAAAAAAAAATACTCTTAAAGGCTGGAGAAAAAAGGACAAGCAAATAATTAAACCAAATCCCAGGAAAAGGAAGAGCTCCTTCCAAAAATCCCTGCAGAGCAGGAAAACTCACAGACCCTGTGCTAGGCAGGCAGGAGGGACACATGGGCACAGAATTGTCAGGGCTGGAAGAGACCTCAAGGATCAGCCAGTCCCAACCCCCCTGCCATGGGCAGGGACACCTCACACCACAGCAGGTTGCTCACAGCCACATCCAGCCTGGCTGCAAAAACCTCCAGGGATGAGGCTTCCACCACCTCCCTGGGCAACCTGTGCCAGTCTCTCACCACCCTCATGGGGAAGAATTTCTTCCTAAGGTCTAATCTAAATCTCCCCTCCTCTTGCTTGGATCCATTCCCCCTAGTTCTATCACTACCCCACACCTAAAATGTTCCTCACGCTTGGCCCTCAACTCATGACCAACAACCAGAGCAGCCTTGCCCAGGCTCCAGGGCCCCCCAGGATTCAGCACAAAGCAAAATGTGCTCTGGTCAGTAAAGTGCTCCCCAAAAACCTGTCCAGTAAATGGCCCCAGAAAAAAATGCAGATAAGGCAATGGCAAAGCAAGCTGCTGTTGAGATGGTCAAGAGAAGCCATCTCAAGGCTTCCCCCCATGCCAAAGTGGAGCCATGGAGTTACCCTAGTCACAGAAAATGGCTTGCAGTGCACTTGGGGAAGGTTTGTCACAGCTCTGTGGCATCAGCAGGTGCAGAGCAAGGGCTGCAGGGCTGTGTTCCACCCCCCCCCAAGGGCAGGCAAGGACAAGGACCCAAGCACCCAGGGGCTTTTGGCTGCAGCAGCCATCAGATGTGCAGCACTGAACATGTGTGAGAGCCACCTCCTGCAGCCAGAGGCACCAGCTGCTTTCATGCCTGCACCCACACAGCAAGGGGAGGCTTGACAGAAGCCTCAGGATGTGGCCACACAGTGCAGCAGAGCAGCGCTGAGAGGTGCTGAGCAGCCAGCACCACAGCTGGAGCCCTGCCACCACACACTGCTGCTCACACCACTCCCTCCTCCAAACCCTCCTCTGCTGGGCTTGGGAAATTTAACCCAAGACCCTCGATCCCAAGCACTTGGAGCAAGGAGTTCACTCTGCTGCTCGGGGAACAGCCTCTCTGGGGGGCAGGAGGACTATGGGATGGTGACACCAGCTCTGGCCACGTCACACTGCACCAGGGAGCAAGACAGCACCTGGTGACAGAACACAACCCCAGACCCTGCCCACAGAGCTGGGTCCAGAACCACGACGTTCTGAGAACAGGCCAAGGCTGGAGGCCTCGTGGAGCATCCTGTCTGCTCACTGACCACAGAATCCTTCTGCTTGGGAAACACCTTCAAGATCATCAGCTCCAACCACTCTCTAACTCTGCCAGGGCTGCTGCTAAACCATGGCCCTCAGCACCACATCTCTGCCTCTTTGAAGCGCCTCCAGGGATGGGGATTCAGCCACCTCCCTGGGCAGCCTGTGCCAGTCTCTGAGAACCCTTTCAGTGAAGAAGTTTCTTCTAACACCCAACCTAAAGCTCCCCTGGTGAAACCTGAGGCCGCTTCCTCTCATCCTGTCACTGGTCACTACTAAGGGGAAGAGACCAAAAAGGAAGCAGCAGAGGCAGTGCTGGAGGGACCTCTCCAGATCCCACAGAGGAGGATTCAGAAGCACAACCCTGGTCCTGCGACTCTCCAGGGCTTCAGGACACAATTTGCTCTCCCAAACTGGCCACCGTGAGGGAACGACGCTCCCCTGGCAGCCAGTCCCACAGGGATGTGCCACCCTGTGCCAACCACACCACGAGCTCTCTGCAGCCCTCTCTGCAGCACAGCTGCACTAAGCCAGGCAAGACACAGCAGGACAGGACCCAGCCCAACCAGCTCCAGAACCTCCAGATGCAGGCTGGAGATCAGCTGCAGCTTGGCTGCCCGCTGCCACATCCTCTCTGGTCCCCACCCCCCACCCCAACTGGGCCCCTTGGCTGGGGCAACCCTTAACTCCCCACGGTAGGGTTGCCCTCCCTCCCAACAACACCTGCATACCAGGCCACCCACCTTGCCCCCCCCCCCCTGCCCCAGAGAACAAAGCCCCCCTGGCAAGGCCATGAAGGCACCTTTTACCTTGCCACCCGCCCCACCCCATCCCCGGGACCTTGGTTGCTTCAGGGTTTCTCGGTTGGGGAGCCCCGATTTTTTTGACGTTGGAACACCGTTTTTTTCAGGGGTCCGGGGCCAAATGGGGGCGCGGCGGATGGGGCTTGGATGCGAGGTCTTTGGCATAGAGCAGGAGAACGTGGGGGGGGTAACGATTCCTCCTGCCAACCTTCTTGGGCCCTCCCCCCTGGCTGGGGTGGGGTGGGCAGAGAGGGGAGTGGGGGCGGGGGGAAAAAAACGGCTTGGTTGCCTGGGAGTTCCGCCAGGGGGAGCCCGGGGAAAACTCTCGGTTGCTGTAAACCCGCCAAATAAAAAAATGGTCCTGGGGGGGGTAAAAAAAAAATAAAAACACCCACACCCCCTCCCTCCCAAATACTTTGGGGCCTGCTGCCAGACCATACCTGAATTATGGAAATGAAATTTTATATAATATATATAAAAGATTATAAAAAGATTGAATTAATAAGGGTAGAAAAGAAGGGCCAGATGGAAGGCCATGGGAGGTAAGGGGAAGAACCTGGGCCCACAAAAGGAGCCCCATTGAGCCCCCCTCCCGATTTACTGCCTGCCCCCTCAGGGCCTTCCTCAGGACTACGGAGGCGCCCGCCAGGCCGGCTTCGCTGCCTATTCTGCCCCAGCCCCCACGGGTTAAGGAATAGGGGGCTTTAAGACTGTGAAGAGAATTAGGAGGAGATAAGTGTTATGCCAACTCCTCCAAGGTATAAGGAAAAAAATGGGGTCCCCCCGCCGGCCCTTGTAAGACCCCTTCTCCCCCCCTCCCCCTACCCCCAAGAAGAAACCAAGGAAGAGAGCGCCCTAGGCGAAGGAGGAAGGAGGGGTTATTTTAGGGTAATTTATGGGAATGAGAGAAGTTGTTTTTGGGATAAGTGGTTGTATAGAAAAACGCCCCTCTCCCGAATATCCATATTTTAGGGATGATCCAGCAGGAGCCAACCCCCGCCTGGGTAAAATCCCAGCGGCCAGTAGAAGGGGCCCCCCCCCCAATAGAATCCCCCAGCACAGGGCACACAGGAGCACATCCAGATGGGCCTTGAAAGTCTCCAGAGAAGGAGACTCCACAACCCCTCTGAGGAGCCTCTTCAGTGCTCTGGGACCCTCACAACCCCGAGCTTGATGCAAGCATGCAGGATGGACAAAAGGACAACTCAAACCACTTTGCTCTTGGACATTTAGAAGCACTTTCAGAGGATTATTGGATGCAACTGAATGAAGCTGATCACTCGGCACCTTAGAACTGTCCCCAGTTTGGACAAGAAAGAGGAAAGCAAAAAGAAAGCAAAGAAACCCCTTGAACATCACCTTTCTCGGACTTGGCTGCTGCAGGAGGTGGTTTCTTCTGCTCCTTTCTGCCTGTTTAATTGAACGAAAAAGATGCTTAAACATCACAAAGGTGGAAACTGAAGAGGCTGATGGTTTTTATGCAGCTCTGGTTAAGGGTGGAACAGAATCTGCAGGGGAAATGCAGCGTTTCAATGGCAATGCACAGTGCCTGATGCTTTCTGAGGGGAGGTTTTCTTCTCTGAGAAATAATTGGCTAACCTCCACTCCTGCAATCGAAGAACTGAATCCTCTTGCCCCTGCTCTTTGTGAAATATTGTCAAGAGAAAAGGAATAGATGGATTAAAACAAAAAAAACAAAACAAAACCCAAACAAAAAACACCTCAGGGAGCTGCCTGAATCTGGAGGAAATGCCAACGAGACACAGCAGCTGCCCTCTCTTACACACAGGCAACTCTCTGCAGGGTTAAAGCAGCATCCAGACAGGCTCACTGCAGAGGACCTGTCCCTAGGCTCTGCCCCACAGCCCCATGAGGAGGCTGAGCAGCTCTGAAGCACCACACAGACCTCAACCTGCTGGCCCTGCCCTTGCTTAGTGCCGGGCATGACCCCAGCACGGGGGCAAACTCTAGGTGATTGCAGGGAGAACCCAAGCAGAGCTTTCGGAGTCAAAAGACAGCAGGGGAAGGCTCCCTCCCTCACTTACCAGAGCTGGGAGGTGTCTTGGGGGCCGTGGGGGTCTTTGCTGGGATGCGTGTGGCATTGGTGGAGTTCCTCTGCCCGGCTGCGCTCCGCGGTGTGCCTGCCTTGGTGCCACCTCTCACCTCCGGGCCCTGGGGGTGCAAGGGGGAAAGGCTGATGCAGGGGGAGCTGCCCAGGGATGAGCAGAGCCACACAAGACCCTCCTGCTCCCCATTCTGACAGCCCACAGGGTTTTCCCCCCGTGCAGGGAGCTGAGACGTGCCACTCACACCCTGTGTTCCCATCACCATCGCTCCTGTCCCTCCCGGGCTGGCACAGTGGCAGTGCTGCTCTCCCTCGTGAGCTCTCAGTTTCAGCTGCATCCTTCACCACACACTCAGCTGTCCCACACCTTTGTTCTCTACATTTCATCATCCTGTTTCTCCTGTTCTGCTAAAATTCTGTACAGAAGTGAAACAAATCCATTGCTGGGCCAAAGGCTGTGTGCAGGAGCACAGTGCCAGGCTCCAAAACCAGAGAGGCATTTCCTTTACCCCCCCCATGTGCCACCCACTGCTGTGACATGTGCCATGTGCAGCATCTCCAGTGCCATGGCAATAGCAATATGCTACCTGCTGTCTTCTGATCCTGCAGAGAAGCTGCCCCAAATCTGTCTCTTTCTGATGCTGCTATGTGTATAAAATGCTCATGGAAAACACAATTGCAGAAACATTTTGGTTGGAGAAGACCTTTAAGGTCATAGAGTCCAACCCTTAACCCAGCACTGCCAGGGCACCACTAAGCCATGGCCCTCAGCACCACATCTCCAAGGCTTTGAAACCCTCCCTCCAGGGATGGGGACTGCATCCACTGCCCTGGGCAGCCTGGGACAGGGCTTGACAACTCTTTTGGGGGTGAAATTGTTCCTCATGTCCAACTCTACCTCCCCTGGGGCAACCTGAGGACATTTCCTCTCATCCTGACAATTGCTCCTTGGGAGAAGAGACCAAACCCCCACCTGGCTCCAGCCTCCTCTCAGGGAGCTGTAGAGAGCAATGAGGTCTCCTCTCAGCCTCCTCTTCTCCAGGCTTGAACACCCCCAGCTCCCTCAGCTGCTCCTCCCTAGCCCTGTTCTCCAGACCCTTCCCCAGCTTTGCTGCCCTTCTCTGGACCTGCTCCAGCTCCTCAATGTCCTTCTTGGAGTGAGAGGCCCAAAACTGAGCCCAGGATTCGTGGTGTGACCTCAGCAGTGCCAGTGACAAGTCCCAAGGCAGCAGGGAAGCAGAGCAGAGCTGTTGCCATCCCTCTCACAGCCAACCCACCCCCCACTGCCTGTGCCCTGCCACCTTGGCTCTTCCCCTCACTCTGGGTGCCTCTGGATGACTAAACAGCACCAAGGGAAGCTCCAAGCTCCTTTCACTCTCTGGAAGCCACCAGGTTGGTGTTTCCTGCTCTCCATGCAGCACCTGGCAGGGCTGGCTGCAGCTCATCCCAAACACAGCTGCTGCTTACAGCCAACCCACCCAGAAAACCCAGCAGAAAGCTGCAGAAACCAAGAAAAGCCTGAAAGAGCATAAAGAGCCCTGGAATGCCTCAGGGAGAGCAGGTAACACCCTGCAACAATGAGATTCTTTCTGCTGTAGTGCAGAGCAAAGGCATCCAGAGGCTGATGAGATGCACTCAGTTGCCTCAAAGGGTTGCCAGCCCTGCCCTGGGCTGCACCAAAAGCAGTGTTGGGCAGCAGGTCAAGGGAGGTGATTCTGCCCCTCTGCTCTGCTCTGCCCTTGTGAGACCCCACCTGGAGCACTGTGGCCAGTGCTGGAGCCCCCAACAAAAGAAGGACATGGAAGTGTTGGAGAGGGTCCAGAGGAGAGCCTCAAAGATGCTCAAAGTGGGCAACAGGCTGGGAGAGAGCTGGGGCTGTTCAGCCTGGAGAAGAGAAGGCTCCAGGGAGACCTCAGAGCAGCCTCCCAGTACCTGGAGGGGGCTACAGAAGATCTGGAGAAGGATCTGTGGTGACAGGACAAGGGGCAATGGTTTGAAACTAGAGCATGGAGGATTTAGACTGGACATTAGGAAGAAGGTCTTTACCATGAGGGTGGGGAGACACTGGGACAGGCTGCCCAGAGAAGCTGTGCACACCTCATCCCTGGAAATGTTGAAGAGAAGACCAGGCTGAATGAGGCTTGGAGCAACCTGGTCTAGTGGGAGGTGTCCCTGTCCATGGCAGGGGGGGTTGGAACTGGATGATCTCTAAGATCCCTTCCAACTCAAGCCATTCTATGAAACCCCAGAACTGGAGCCACAGGCACTGGAAGGGGAAGCACCTCCCACCCCTTCCACTGGGTGGGACACAGGGAGGCTGCTCAGCCACACACTGCCCATCACCAGGCCTGTCAGGAGTGCTTGAAGGTGCTCCCAGCAGCAGGGTTGCCTCTCTCACATCCCTTTTCCTTACCTTGGCTTTGGTTTCTTGTGTTCCTGTACTGGCAGGTCGGGATGTGACAGGAGAGCCTCCTTTAGAGGTGGAAGCAGGGCTGGAGGCTGCTCTCAGAGGGGTTGTGCTACAGGAGGTGTTGCGGTGGGGGGGGATGGAGGGTCTAGCACCTGGGGGTTTGGCAGTGCAAGGTGAGGATTTCTTAAACATGGAGACAAAAATAAAAAACGTGGGAACAACAACAAAAAATGAAATCAGTATGGGAGGGAAACATAAAGGGATCAGTGACATCAAACAGGAGTGGAAGGTGCAGTCCTGGGCTGGGTGGGAGCTGGAACTGCCCTCAGCCTGCAGCACAGAGCTGAGGGCTCTGCTGCAGTCCTGGGATGGGCTGGGTGGGAGCTGGAACTGCCCTTACCCTGCAGCACAGAGCTGAGGGCTCTGCTGCAATCCTGGGCTGGGCTGGGTGGGAGCTGGAACTGCCCTTACCCTGCAGCACAGAGCTGAGGGCTCAGATTCCACCCAGGGCTGCACTAAGTCTGGCATCCCTCAGCCCTGCTCCTCCCACGGGGCACACCACCACCCAAACCCCTTTCTGGGGAAAGTGTCACCCTGTGTCAGCCTGCCCCTGCCACCACCCTGCACACCAGTGGCACTCTGCCCCCTGGCCTGCTTGATTTCCTCCCCAGCTCTCTCTGCTCAGCTGGCAAAGGCACTGCAGGAACAGCACCACCAACACCAGCACTGCTGGGAGCTGCAGGTGACTGCTCCCAGGTCTCCCAACCCCATCCCAGCTCCTCTGTCAAGAATGGCTCCCTGGTTTTTATCCAGAAGGCTGCTTGGTATCCTGACAAATGCCTGCTCTGAGGCAGCCCTGCCAAACCTCCCTACAGAGAAAAAAACTTGATTGGGCATTGCTGGAAGATAATCACAACCTTCTTCCCCCCACTGAACTGTCCAGCAGCTTGCCCAGGAGAGCTTGGCCAGGAGCTAAGCCTCCTCCAAGCCAGCAGTGTGACAGATGACCTTAAACTTCTGGGATTCACCCACTCTGAAACTTGTTCCTCATCCAGAACTCAGCATCTGCAAGGCCTGGAGTATTTAATTTGATTTTTTTTTTCCCAACTACATGCCTTGCTCTTTTCACTGACACTCTGCTTGTCCTCAGTACAGCCCAATGGAGCTTTGAGTTTGCTTTCACACCAGTTTGCCCCAGTCAGGTCAGAGAGGTTTGCTTTCCATTCTCAGGCTGAGAAGTGATCTCTCTAACCACCCACCCACCCCTGTGTCTGCTTTAGATTTGCCTCACTCCCTTGCCACCAAAGCTCACCAGGGATTGCACCATCCAAACCAGGCTGAGGGAAGGGAAAAAATTAAAGCACTTTGGAAAGACAGATGGAAAACCAGGAGATAATGGTAGAGGGTTCCTAAGGGACACAACCAGAGGCAGGGAGGGCAGGAGAGGGGGTCAGGGACATGCACAGAGCTTAGTGGTATCACCCCTGGCTTTGGGTTTTTTTGCTTACCTTGGGTTTCTTTTCCTCAGCTTCAGTCCCTTCCTTGTCAATACGTCCTGAGAAATGGAGAGACACAGTCAGAGGCCTTGGCACTGGTCAGGAAGCTCTAGAGAGATGGCAAAGCCTGCACTGCAGCCACATGCAAACTGGGGGAGGGGGGGTGTCTATGTTCCTGCTCCTCCCTCCCCCCCCCCCTTTTTAAATTAAACACCACTCTTAGAAATGTTACAGAGGGATTTCCACATCCTAGAGACATTCTCTCTGGGTTAACAGATGATCCTCTGCACAGCCAGCAGCCACCATCAGACACCAAGGCTGGTAGGAGACCATTCTGCCCAGACTTGCTCTCAGTCTCCCAGCAGCAGCCACTCAGTGTGGGACAGAGCAGTTCTCTTCAAGCCTAGACATGAGTCCTCCTCTCTCAAACACCCCTTTGGCTCTAGCAACCACACAAATAAAGGCTGCAGCTGAGGGATGCCCCAGTTGCAGCAGCACTGGGTTGCTCATGATCTCATTTAAAGCAGCTGCTCAGCATTGTTAGTGTTGAGAAGCAGTTTTATACCTGGTGGTTGTTAATTCCCTCCTCTCCCAACACGCTGCTTCCATCTGGGTCAGGCTCTGCAGGGTCTTAAGGTTTTAGTTGTTGCCCTACTTAATTTACCCAGAGAAGTTGTGGATGCCTCATCCCTGGAAGTGTTTAAAACCAGGCTGGATGAGGTCTTGAGCAACCTGGTGTGAGAGGTGTCCCTGCCCATGGGAGGGGGGTTGGAACTGGCTGAGCTCTGGGGTCTCTCCCAGCTCAAGCCATTCCCTGACTTGCACCAAGCTCACAGTGGCTGCCAACATTGCAGTGTTTTGCCCTCCAAGCATGGCAGAGTGCAGCATCACTCAGATCAGGAAGAGGGAGGAAGTGATGTTTGTGCTAAGACACTCAGGACAAAGCTCCTCTCCCCCTGTTTTCAGCTAATTCCTCCTTAATCTGGGAGGGAAATCCACTGATATTCTCCCAGTGTTGTGGAAACACAAAGGCCAGGCTGGATGAGGCTCTGGCCAGCCTGATCTAGTGTGAGGTGTCCATGCCCATGGCAGGGGGGTTGGAACTGGATGAGCCTTGTGGTCCCTTCCAACCCTGACTGATTCTATGACTCTATGAAACCTGTTCTGAGGGGTGCTGGAAGGTGTCCAGAGAAGGGCCATGAGGATGAGCAGAGGGCTGGAGCTGTTCTGGAGACAGACTGAGAGAGTTGGGGTTGTGCAGTCTGAAGAAGGCTCCCAGGAGACCTTCTTGTGGTCTTCCAGTATCTTAAAAGGGCCTACAGGAAAGCTGGGGAAGGACTCTTCAGGGTGTCAGGGAGTGATAGGACTGGGGGGAATGGAGCAAAACTAGAAGTGGGGAGATTCAGATTGGATGTCAGGAAGAAATTCTTCCCCATGAGGGCGGTGAGAGACTGGCCCAGGTTGCCCAGGGAGGTGGTGGAAGCCTCATCCCTGGAGGGTTTTGCAGCCAGGCTGGATGTGGCTGTGAGCAACCTGCTGTGGTGTGAGGTGTCCCTGCCCATGGCAGGGGGGTTGGGACTGGCTGAGCCTTGAGGTCCCTTCCAGCCTTGACAATTCTGTGATTCAATTCTATAATTCTCTGAAGAGTGTTGTTCATCCAGCACTGACCCACCCCAGCAGCCACTCCTGGGGCACTCCCCTCCCCAGATCCAGTCAAACTGGGGTCTGGAGCAAGGCTGGAGCAGAACAGCCACAAAGTGCCTCTGTCTCTGAAGGAAATGACCATGAAATAAGGAAAAGAAATTCTTCCTAATGAATCAGAACCTGCTGGGCTCCAAGCAATGCACCCCCCAAGGTCTCCAGGCTCTGGTGTGAGCAGCAGCAAGCCATGCCAAAGCCCTGCAGCACCTGGGTGAAGCTCCCTGCTTGCCTTGTCAGGTAATGAATGAGGAGAAATCTGCTGTGAGCTTTGGCTCCAATGGAAAAAGCTGCACCAACAACTTCCTCCTGAGCCTCGTGCAGCAAAGAGCAGAGCTGCCAGGCTGATGGAGGCAGCCAAGGCAGCCTGTGGGCTGAGACACTGGGGTGAAAGGCAGAGCAGCCCCCAGGCCAGGCCCTGGACAGCTGGAGCTGAGGTAGAACATGGTGAGACACCACTGGGTATTGATGTGTGTCCTCCTGCCTCAGCTTTTTGACACCAACTCACTGCACACCTGAGCAGGGCCCCTGGTGAGCCCAATAAAGGTGAAAAATAGCTCTTGGAGAGAGAAAAGGTCTAAGAGCTGCTCTGTTGCTTGTGCATTCAGCAGTGAAGTCAGACCTTCACCCAGCACCAAAGGGTTGGGCTTAGGTGATCATGAAAGATCCCTTCCAACCCAAACTATTCTCTATGATTCTAAGACAGCTAAGACTGAGATTGCTGCAGCTCCAGGGTCTGACTGCCCTTCCAGCCCAGCCTCCAGACCCACAGGCTGTTAGATGCACCTAAGGGCCAGGCCTCCACACAGCCAGGCAGCTCCCAGCACCCCAAGTAGAGCCATCAGGTTGGACCAGTCAGGCACACACCACCCAGAAGTGGTGCTGGAGCAGGATGTAGGAGCATGGGACGTGCCATGCAGCAGGGAGAGGTCCAGCCAGCTGCAGACTTTGCCTCCAGCAGCACTCAGCAGTGGATCTTTAAGGGAACAGTAGAAGAAACACAACCAAGGAGGGACCTTCTCCATGGTCAGACCTGGTCTCACTTGCCTTTGTCCTCCTCCCTCCTCTTGAGGAAAGCCAAGAGTGCCAGTGGACACAGGCAAACCAGTGTCTTGCTGGAACAAGCTGCAGGGTTAGCCCCACTCCAACATGCCAGAAGATCCTCCTCCAGGTCTTCATCTTCCCTGGGCAGGTGCCAGGCAGGAGTGAAGGCACCCACCCCACAGACCCAAAGAAACCAAACCAAAACCAGCTGAACAAAACATAACTGGGGACAGGCCAGTGCCATGCAAGGGGACACCAAACCCAAGCACAAGGCTCTGGGGTCAGGACACCCAGGGGCAAAGTAAAGAGGGAAGGGCAGGGAGGGAGAAGCGGCGGCACCAAGGTTGTCCATCGGCTCCCAAAGCAGCAGGACTGGAGAGGTGGCAGCAAGCTGCTGGGTCAGGCAGCCTTGTCCTGAGCAAGCCCCCAGCAGGGTGAGCTGAGGGCAGGCAGAGGGGGCACACACCTTGCAGCAGGGGGACACGGCTGGCAGCTTGGGCAGAGGGCTTCTTCTTGGGCGTCTGACGTTCTCCTGTGTCTGGCACAGCCTCTTCCACAGCAGCATCTCTGTCTGCAGCATCACCTTTTAGCTCAGCAGCTGTTTCTTGCAAGGGTGCAGAACCTTCTCCCTCCCTAGGCTCTGCTTCTGGCTGGGACATGACTTGAGAAGGCTCTGATGGGGTGACCTCTGTACCTTCCTCCCCCCTCAGTGGCTGTTTCCTCTCTTCTTGGTCCTCTCCCACCTTACGTGGGTCAGATTCATCCTCTCTTGGGATGCCTCTGAGGACATCTTTGGACTTCTTTTCTCCAAAGCCATGCTCTTCAAGAGCTTCCTTGGCTGTTGCTGGACACGAGCCCATTTCAGGTCCTGGTGAAGCAATCTGACCCACCAGGGGAAGCAAATTCTGCTCAGAAGCTTCATCAACACCACCATCCTCATCTCTCTTCTCCTGGCCACTGGCATCTTCTCTTAAAGGAGCTCTGACACACAAAGGAGATGGCTCACCTTTAACCTGGGTGTCCCCTGTGTCACCTGCTCCTGCCAGCCCCTCAGTGTGCACAGCAGGACCCAGGGCTGGATCCACACCGATGCCTTCTCTGCCTCGACGCTCCCACAACTCACTGCTGCCTTCAGCTGCTCTGGAGCCTTGGTACATATCCAGGGGGATTGGGATGGTGACCTCGATCCGGGTGGGAGCTGCTGTGGTAGCCTTTGTTTCATGTGCCAGCAGAGGCTGCTGAGGAAGCCCAGCTGCCAGCTTCCTGGGCTGGCTTTCTCTTTTCGTTGCATCTCCCACAGGTTCCTGAGGGCCAGGCTGTGGCTTTGCAGAGCTTGGCTCCCTTGGAGCTGAAGATGCAGGGTATGAAGCATGGGCAAAGAATTAGCAGATCAGACAGGAAGTCAGTCATGTCATGCTGAAGAGAGACTGAGGATGTCTTAGGACAAGGAGAAAAGCAAGTCCCACATTGCCCCACTGAGCAGAGGACTCACTTCTGTGGTGCCTTTTGCCTCTGAAGAAGCTCTGATCCCCATGGCAATCAGGAGCATGGCAGCCACAGCCCAGACTCCTCCCTGGAGCTGTTTTTGGAGGTGGTTTGGGTATCCAGCTGCCACCACCACCTCCCACAGCTGAGCTCTAGGAGCTGGTGTAGCTACAGAGGCTTTCAGAAGCCAAGAGCACACCCATTCCCTAACCTACCACCACCACTGGACCACTGCTTTGCTGCTCAGTGGCCACCTCTTCCTGCCTCAAGGGCTGGAACAAAACAAGCCAGACACCCTCCCCTCCTTCCCAGGCTTGCAAAACCCCTGAAGTCCTCCCTTGCAGGACTTGTTCATGCAGATGTGGCACCATCAAGGCACCATGTTACATCCTCCCAGAGCTCAAACCATCTCTGCTTTGTTCTCCAGAACATTTCTACAGCTCACAAGCCTGGGGAAGAGCAACTCCTGTGTCTCCTGCCTCACTGCTGTGTGTTTCACCAGCCACTGGAGCAGGCAGCCTCAGTGGGAAGAAGTAAAAAGAAGTAGCTGTAGCCACATGGCTACAGCAGCTGGGGATCCCACTTGGGTTGAGGAGAGCTCCAGCACTGCTGCCAGCATTTGGGCAGAGCAGAAAGTGTGACAGATAAACCCCAAAAGGTAAGGACACAGAGACACAGATCTCTCTTTTTCCTTTGTTTTTTGGGGGGGAAAGAGTTAAAAGAGAGAATTCTGTGGCTGATCTCGTGCACGACACAGACCTTTACCACTTCACCCAACAGTCACTGCACTAAGCCCAAACTTCTGGTTGAGCTGGAGCTTTGCTGGTAGAAATTCATCCAGCTGAAGCACAGTTGCACTGAGCAATGGAGAACTCACTCTGAACACAGGGAAGCTGCTTTGAAGCAGACTGCCCTAGGAAGGATGTGCAACCTCCTAGCATGGATTTGTCCAGCCTCAAAGACTCTTTTTGAGCACTGCTGGGGTAAAATAAAGAGCTTAGATCAGAGCATTTCAGCACTGAGCTTTTGATTGCTGCTTTGAGAGGTTAATGACTAGGATTAAAACAAGAAAAGAGGAAGTTAAGACTGATTTGGTCTTCCTTCAGTGTTGTTTCAAGAGACTATGATGGTTAAGTGAAATGACCACAGGGGGACCTACACACTGGTGGTTTAAGAGAAACTGGGAGGTAGTGTTTGAAATGTGGCATCAAGAAACACCTTTTACAACCAGAGGGACCTGAAAGGTGCTTGTGCAGCAGCCAGCAGACTGTCCTGGACACAACCAAAGGGCAGGAGCACTGACAGCCACTGCTGCAGGGATGTGGTCAGTCAGACCCACCCGCAGCACTCCCACACTTCACGACCTGCAGGGCTTCTGCAGCACGAGGTGAAGCCTGGCAGAATGCCACCACAGCACCAGCTGTGACTCAGAAGATGCTTTTCCACCTGAGACTCCAAAGAAAGACATTTTCACCGTGCTCCCTCTTCCCTGCAAAGAGCATTTATCCCAACCCCAGAGCAGGAAAAGCGAAGGCAGCCAAGTAAGGAGAGATCCAAGGCTGTGGGTATTGATCACCAGGACTTCCTCCACATCAAAGAGAGCCAGGTGATCACAAGTCTACTTTCACAGAGGTAACAATTCACAGAAGAGCCCAGAAAATGTCCCATGCAGGCTCTGTCAGAGCTCCAGCTAGCTCTGTGTCCCCAGATCTGACAGTGCAACGATCCCAGCACACTACAGGAAGGTCTCATGGAAAACCTGCTGAGAAACAGCAGCTAGAACCAGAGTGGCCAAGGCAGGCAGAAGAGAGAACTTCACCCCCACCTCCTGCTAACAGCCTTGATTTCTTTTTCTGTAGTGGTGTCACTGTTTTAAATACAGAAGAGCTGCTAGTCCAAGAACCCCTGAGAGAGGCAAGCAAAGGTTTTGTTCCAATTGCAGGCAGCAGACTGCACAGAACTGTGCTCAGGTGTGTGGAAAGCAAAGCCAACCAGAATTCTGCCCTCAGCAGAGGAAGGCAAAGACCTTATTTAATTCTTTAAAAGACACAGATGTCTGTGAAGGCTCTGATGCAGCCATGAGGAGGAAAGATGCTGCTCAAGCAGCTGGAGGGATTTCTCTCCAGGAAATGACCCCACAGGATGGGGTGTCATGAAGGGTTTAAACAGCACAGCAAATCAGTGCTGTGGTGTACTGGTGCCAGCATAGCAGCAGTACCAGAGTGGGTCTGAACAGAGGTAAGCTGGTGCTGGGTGCTTGGAGAAAACCCCACCCTGAAGTTTTCCATCAAATCAAGAGAGGCTTTCCAGATAGCCAAGAGATCCCTGGCTCATGTCTTGGCTCATCTGAGCAGACACACAGTCAATGGTCAGAAAAAACAACTCCCTGCCCACTGTGCCTGGCTTTGTCAGTCCCACTCCCTAAGGCTGGGATGAGGAAAGAACCAACCTCAGTGTTAAAGTCAGGGCAGCAGTGGGCAGGTCTGAGATGTGGTTTGCATTGGGAAGACAGCAACCAGAGCTCAGCAATTCACTTCCTTTGCTGTGTGACACTCAGGGCACAACACTGCTGAGCAGCTCCTCCTGGATAACCTTCTTCACAAGGAGGGTGGGGAGACACTGGAACAGGTTGCCCAGGGAGGTTGTGGATGCCCCCTCCCTGGAGGTGTTCCAGGCCAGGCTGGATGAAGCCTTCAGCAATCTGGATTAGTGGAAAGTGTCCCTGCCCATGGCAGGTGGGTTGGAACTGGATGATCTTGGAGATCCCTTCCAAGCCAAACCATTCTGTGATTGCATGAAGTCATGAACTGCACATCCCAGCTCTGTTCTTTACCTTTTCCAGGCTGTTTTGCAACGGGACAAAACAAGCAGCAGGGCTGCAGCCATCTGAGAGAGAAATGTAGTGCAGGAAAAGCTGCAGCCTCCCAAAATGAGGATGCTGGGGGAGACTCAAAGCCTGTGTGACCCTCCTCTGTCAGGAAGAGGGAACCTGTGCACAATGCTCCTGGCAGGGCAGTGCTTGCAGGACAGAAGGCAGTTCCCCAGCCACCAGACACACCTGTGGGCAGCAAAAAACTGGAGCCCAGAGGCAGATGATTCACTAACCTTGAGTGGCATCTCCTGCAGCGTGGTCCTCCAGGTTGGGGGTGGCTCCTACCCCTGCTTCTTCAGCTGGTCCCAGTTCAGAGAAAGAATGGGAAAAAACATGGTCAGAACAAGACTGAAGTTCAGGTGTCTGTCCAGAAGGTTTCTTTACCTCCCTGCTGATGCTGCCCAGTGCTGGTTTGTGAGCAGGGCAGTATGAGAAAGGCAATCAGCCCAGGCCAGCCATGGATCTACATCTGTCCAGCCTGTGCTGTACCAGGCTGGAGGAGGATTTCACCAGCTTGCACATCCTGGGCAGCAGCTTAGCACAAGCTCCTTCAGGCAGAGAGGCAGAAAAGAGGCTGTTGAGGTAGAGGGAAACTCATGGATCTGTACCTCCTCTTCTGCCTGCACACAGAGCTTGTCACAAGCAGCACTCACACAAATGACCAAACTCTTACCTGAGCTCTGCTTCCTTGGTGACTGCTTCCTTGCCTACTGTGGTGAACTCAAGGCTCTGACACAGTATCTATAAATCTGATACAGAGCTGACATTTCAGGAATGCTGGGACCCTCAAGAAGCAGGATATTCCTCACAGAAATGATGCTTTGTCTCTTAGCAGAAGGGTTTTTTTTCCAGTTTATTATTTGACTCCTTTCAAACCAGCTTGATCTGATCGATGCTGATCAACAGCTAAAGGGTTGGGGGGGCAAGAGGATGGGGTCAGAATCTTCTCAGTGGTGCCCAGTGACAGGAGAAGGGGCAATGGGCACCAACTGGAACCCAGGAGGTTCCATCTGAACAGGAGGAGAAATTTCTTTGCTGTGAGGGGGACAGAGCCCTGGAGCAGGCTGCCCAGAGAGGTTGTGGAGTCTCCTTGTGTGGAGAGCTTCCAACCCCACCTGGCCTTTGTGATCCTGGGCAAGCTGCTGTGGGTGCCCTGCTTTGTTTAGCAGAGGGGGTGAACAGGATGATCTCCAGAGGTCCTTTCCAAACCCCCACCATGCTGGGATTCTGCCACTCCATTTGCCTGTCACAGCTCTAAAGTCAAATGAGGACTTTCTCTGTTTTCCCCAGGAGCTGAGGACACACTGCTGCTTTCCTGGCTCCCTGCTGCAGTCACATCTTGAAGCAGAGACTGCACATCCTTGCTGGCAGGAGAACCACTCTGCACTTCAGCCCAGGGCTCCCCCAGCAGCCTGGGGACTGGATGCAGGACAAACAATTTGCTTGCCCAAGGGGCTGTGCTGTGGGCTTGTTTCAGTGTTCAGGCACTGGCAGAAGCCCATTCCCACCCCACCACATTTCTCAGGTCCTGCCTGATGCTTCCAGAACAAGCCAGCAGCTATCACACAGGGGCCACAGACTCACTTTCCACACACAGACCTGACTCTCCCAGGAGCTCCTGTCCTCTTGGACACGCACAGCAGTGCTGCAGCTTCTTGCTCTGCCCCTGAAAGACCCTCAGCCCTCCCTGGCAAACCAGGCCCAGGTAGAATGATGCCCCACAGAGCATTCAGGCTGAATTAGCCACTTCACTTCCTCTGCATTATCCTTACAAAGCTCCAGCAGGCACAGATGTGCTGCAGTGGCCTGGTTTCACCTGGGGCTTCCAAGAGAACCACCTGGGTCCTGTGGTGACCACCTCACCTCAGCAGCACAGCAGAGCTGCTGGCAGAGGGCAGATGATGGGAGGTAAGCACTTAGCCTGCAGGTGGGAGGCAAAGCCACCACAGAGACACCAGAAAGACAGAAAGATTGTCAGCTGAGAAAGAGAGAAGCAAAGGCTGCGAGTTTCCCCCAGCATGGGGAAGGCAAGAGGACAGCTGCAAGATGGGAATTAGCTGAAAAGGACCTACAAGAAAGCCTGGAAGGGACTTTCTATGAGGGCTTGTAGTGATAGGACGAGAGGGAATGGACTGAAGCTTGAGGAGGAGACTTAGACTGGAGATTAGAAGGAAATTCTCTACAGTGAGGCTGGTGAGACACTGGAACAGGTTGCCCAGGGAAGCTGGGGATGTCTCCTCCCTGGAGATGTTCAAGGATGAGACCTTGAGGAACCTGGGCTAGTGGGAGGTGACTCTGCCCATGGCAGGAGGGTTGGAACTGGGTGATCTTCAAAGGTCCCTTCCAAGCCAACCCATTCTAGGCATCTACGAATTATTTCTGCAGGCCACAGAGAAGCAAGAAGCAGGTGTCAGGAGCAGAGCACCTGCAAGAGGTTCTGCAGTGTAGGTTTTAAGCACTAACCAGTCCAGCTCTCTTCTCTGGCTGCATCAAGAGATGAAGCTGCACCTTGGTCTCCCTCACCTGTGGTTCCTTCTGGGATCTCCCCGTGCTGTTCCACACCACCCTGATCCTCGTGGTCTCCTTCCTCCACTAAAGGTGCTGTGGCATCTGAAAAACAACGCAGCTTTCACACAGCCCACGAGTGGCAAAACCCTGCAGGGGGCCAGGATGTGCCTGAAGAAGGTTTTGCTCAAAAAAGCATCTGGCACCCTCCCCTGAGCCAGTGCCTGCGGAGGGAGACACCTGAGCAGGACAGGACAAAGCCAGCACTGCAGGGACACCAGGAGCTGTCCCCTCTGCCACACCAAGCACACAGCTCCAGCACACTCCTCACACAGCTGGAAAAACCACTCTGGAAACACTCAGCTGAAGGCAGCCCCTGAGCTGAGTGCATGGTGCTGCCATCTGCATGGGGACATCACTGGCCTGGAGCAGGACAGAGCAGCTCCCAGCAGATCCCTCCATGAACCATCTGAGCACCGTGGCTGCATCGCTCTGGGGAGCACTGAGACAGGCAGCTGGCTCCAGCTACCAGAGGGACTCCTGCTTGGCATGACAGTCCCAGTCCAACTGGGAAGGGGGACAAGATCCCTTTCTGCACCAGGCAGGTTTTAAATACTGATTTCCTGAGCCTCATACACAGGCACAGAGCCACTGCACAGACAATCTCAGCCCACAGCTCTGCAGGACAGGGCTGGAACTGCTCAGCAGCTCTGTCCACATTTCTTTTAGAGGCATTTTGCAAACCTTTACCTGAAGTCTCCAAGAGAGAGATACTTGGAATTCAAGCAGCCAGAGGAGCACAAAAAGTGCAGCTAATTAAAACAGAGAACCAAAGCCTCCAGACCACTTTGGAATTAAGATTCTTTCTCCAAACATGGCCTTCAGATAATGCTGTGGAGCATCACAGACATGCCCTGAGTCCTGCCAGCATGGCCTTTCCATCAGGACAAACTGTGGTCTATGCATAGACTCTGCCCATCTCATCATTCCAGCAGGAATCTTGCTGTGCTAATGACCAGGCAAATACAGAGGGGGCTAAAAAAAAAAAAACATAAGAGCTACAAGGTGGTGCTGCTATCTCTGCAAGGGAACCCAGTGACCAGGATGTGCTGTGAGGATCTTGGAGGAGCACAACGCTGCAAACCTCTGGCCCTGGGAGCAGACAACTTGGGGATTGCTCCTGGCTGTGCTGAGCTCGTGGGACCTGCCTAAAAAGGAAACCAAGCACAAGCAGCTTCCTGAACTATAACAAACACTTCACTTTCTCTTGCCTTCCAACTCCCTGTCCACCTCTCAAAGCTCATTGTCTCGTTGCACAGAGCGGGAAGCGTCACTTGGGAAGAGTGAAGAGTCCAGGAGTGCAGACACTCTTCCTGAGGAACCCCAGCAGGGTGGGGCAAGGTTTACCACGCCCCCATCCATCATGGTTTGCAAGCAGTAAGTCAAAGAGCTCCCACCTTCCGTAGTTGGGGTGCTCTTAGCGTCAGATGTTTCAGAAACAGGCTCATCCGATCCGTCATCGACTGGTATCTGAAGGGGATAGCCTGGAAAACAGTCAAATGCTTAGAACAAGGCCCTGTGAGTCACCAACTCTGATTGCCCAGATCCACAGCAGCTTGGAGAGCAGAAAGCACCTGGAGCTAATAAGCAAAGCAAAGCGTGGAAATGCCAACCAAAAGCACCAGGGGAACGAGCAGAAAGCCACCAGCAAAAGGAAAACCCAGGGGACTGGGCAAGCTGGGAACAGCAAAAGCATGGCACAAGCAGGGGGGGAGATGCTTAGCACAACGTCAGCAGAAAAGATGTGCAGCTTCTGAGCCACTGCTGTCCTCTCTTGCCACTTCTGGAGCCTTTAGCCTCCCTCCTGGAGCAGGCTGCTGAAAGCTTCCCTGATGAGTTAGGTCGAATCACTGCAAAGCAGCAGGGGCTTTGAGAAGGGCTCAGGGCAGCACACAATGAAAGCTGGGCTGCCAAAGTCATCTCTTGGAAGAGCAGGGCAAGAGGCACAAGTCTCCTCTCTGCAAGGATTGTGGGCAAACAAAATTATGAGAACTGGAGGCAATGACTTGGAAAAGAAGATCCAAAGCAACATAAGTAAAATCCTTGGGAGTTTGTGATGTGTGAAGCTGAGGATACAAGCTGAGAGGAGCTACCAGACTGAAATGCACTGCAGAGCCTGGGATGAATGGATGCTGTGGATTCTCTCCAGGACAGAGACAAGCCATTTATCTGAGCTAAGCTGTGTCCAAAGCACCTCAAGAAAAGAAAATTAAGATGATGTTTAGATGGAGCATAGCCAGGAGTGAGTCCCCCCAGGTTTGCTGGGGTTAGGTGGGTTTCCAAGTGGAATGAGAAAGGAAAAGACTTCTTGAGAAATGCAGGTCTGAAATATGGGGCATGGCCTCCACTCCCAGAGCTCTCTGCCCAGTTCCCTCCCATTTCCCTGTGCAGGTGAGAAAAGCAGGCAGCAAGCAGCACCTGTGAGCTGTGTCTCCAAACAAAAGCAGTGCTGAATTCTTATAGCAAACCAGGGAGTGAAGACACAAACACACACTTGCCAAACTGCAGCAAGAAGACCCTCACTGTTCTGGGTACTAGAGGTTGCCTTCTCCTGCAGCTGTGAACCTCAGAGTGTCTTGCAGGCTACCTCCTGTTGGCTGGCTGCAGCCAGCTGAGCCACAGTAGCCTTCCAGACACACAGATCCTCTCCTCCAAGGAGCCCTCACACGCTGGCCCTGCTCTCCATCCACACTTGGGTCATTCTTCTCCCAGCAGTGAACAGGGCAGGTCCTCCACACCCTCTCACCTGATGGGATGTGCTTCTCCTGGGTCGCTGCGTGATCCTCCATCATGGTGAGGTCCTGACGCTGCTCCACCGTCTCTCAGCCAAGATACCTGAGGAGGAGAGGCAGAACAGACAGCCCTGAGCAAAACCTGACACAACAGCCCTCACCTGCAGCCCTGCAGCTGCTGTGCTCCCACCTGTGGCTCCACCAGGCAGTTCTGCTCTGTCACCACTTTCCAGGAGCATTAAGTCATGGGATCGTGGAATTGTTTTGGTTGGAAAAGAGCCCTAAGATGATGTCCTACTTCAAGCCATCAGCCAGCAACAGCCAACCATCTTTTCAGTCACTACAAGTAGGTGTCTGATTTGTTCCCTGTGCCTGATGAGCCCTGAAATCTCAGCATTGTCCTCAGAGAAGGTCACAGCTCAAGGTACCTATAGGATTTCACACCACATCTAACCCTAGTGCCTCCAGATCCACCAGGAACATGGTTTGCCCCAGCCAAAGTGGGGGAGGACAGCAGGAAGGGAGTGCTAAGGAAGGGATTAATAAAATGGCAAACTGGGATTACTAAAATGCCAAACTGGGATCTAATAGGGCTGGCCCAGCCAGACACCAGTCTTCAACAGAGCTGCACCAAGCTCCAAGCACAGGGGGTCACAGCAATCCACACCTGGAGGACAGGAAAATTCACCTCTGGGTATGAGGCCAAAGGAAAACATGAGAGATATAAACCTATATATAAAAAAATACAGAAAAGGAGCATAAAAATATATAAAGGAGCAAATGTTCCATGTGAACCAAGGGAAAGTGCCCAAGCCAAAGCATGTGCCAGTCACTGCCTCCATCACAATAAGTATGGAGGCAACCTCTGCTCACTTCCAACATCAAAATTCCACAGGTATTTATGATGTCCTGAGCAAAGTGACCATCCTGGACACTGCTTGGCCACCCTTTTGTCTCCTAAGAGCAGCATATTTAATGCAGATGTGCTTCTGCTGCATGCTCCAAGCTCAGCATTTGCCAGCTTCCTCAGTCCCTCAGCAGAGGTGTCTGCTGGCAAGGGGTGATCCTGCCACCAAGGGATGTCTCCCATCCCTGTGGATACACCCAGCAGGGACACACAGCTACCACCATATACTGACCACCTTCAAACCAACCCGAAACTGGCACACAGGACTCTCCAGGGATGGATTTGGAGCAGGGACTCTTCTCTAAGAGGGTCTTGCCTGGCTGTGGGTCTGAGAGGACAGCCCAAGGGCTGCTTAACCCTGAATCCTTCTGGCAGCGCTCAGAAATCCAGCACGGGGCTGGGGCTGGATGCTGGAGTGGAAGGAGGAAAATGCTACAGCACAGAATGGGTTCATTAATTTGCATTTATCTGCAAAAGGAAACGAAGCTGCCAGCAGACATCCTCCACTTCTGTGAAGCAGGAGCTGCTTTTTTCTCCCATCGGAGAGGCATTGCTTTTAGCTGCCTTCCTAATAGCTGCTGCTACAAGGAGGGCTATTGGCAGTGATTAACGACCACCTATTAGCCTAATCACACAGCAGTGAACAAACCCAGCAATGAAGCTCAGGTTACCAGCAGCAGGGAAGCAAACCCCTGTGGTTTATGTTTACTGGCAATAAATTCACTGGATGTATGGAACTACCCAAGAGAAAAACTCCAAGTGCTAGGAACCAGAGCTCTCACCCAGCTTTTTTTTTTTAAAGCCTTAGCAAGATGACTGTGCAGTTTCACTCCTACCTTAGGCAGCTAACAAAGCCACTTGAGAAAACTGTACCAAGGAAATATGAGAACCTGTCCTGGAAGGAAATCAGCCATAAAAGAAAAAAAAAAAAAAAAAAAAAAAAAAAAAAAAAAAAAAAAAAAAAAGGAAGTTTAAAATAGGAAATAATTAAGTACCTCATTTTTGCCCCCAAAATAGAGGGGCCTTAATTATTTGGACATCTGGCTGCCCTCCTCCTTCCAGAGCTCAAAGGATCATATTGATTGGTCTCATCTGGCCACTGACTGATATTATTTACAGGTCTACTTAGCACTGGAACACTAAAATAGAATGTTAGCCTAGTGAAGAGGCCACAAAAGCAACTTGGGCATGAAATTGAGCGTTAAATACCACAGCAAGTGCTGCTCCTGTGCCTCCACACGGCCAGAGGAGAGACCTCTCTGCCCCAAAGACACACACAGAGCATTGGCTACTGCAGTTTCCCTTGTCTGCTGGTAAGAAAAGCTGAACAGGAGAAGCAGTTCCCATCCCACTCACAACTGGGGGTGCCTAAGAGTCCACCCAGCCCAGCCCAGTTCACTAAACATCTCCAGATTTTGCCATCTTTGCTTCCCAGCCACAGAGCCAGAGGCACAGCACTGACAGATCTGCTGTGCTGGGTTTAAAAAAAGAGGCTTACACTGTGTTTTCTTACTCTGCCTCCTCCTCTCTCTTCCTCCCACCTGATTCTTGGAGAAGAGCAATTAGTGTCTCCCCCAGCCTCCTTCCCTGGAAAGATCTCACTGGAAAAATACCTTCCCCACCTCTGGAAGGCTTGAAAAGATGTGCAGGTGTGGTGCTGAGGGCCATGGGTTAGTGGTGCCCTGGCAGTGCTGGGTTCATGGTTGGACTCAATGGTCTTAAAGGTCTTTTCATAGAATCAGAGAATTGTCAGGGTTGGAAGGGACCTCAAGGCTCAGCCAGTTCCAACCCCCCTGCCATGGGCAGGGACACCTCACACCACAGCAGGTTGCTCACAGCCACAGCCAGCCTGGCTGCAAAAACCTCCAGGGATGAGGCTTCCACCACCTCCCTGGGCAACCTGTGCCAGGATTCTGTGACTCTATGACTTAGTCCTTCCTTGCCTCCGGACAAGGCTTTCCTGGGACACCATCCAGAGAGGACTCCTAAGTTGACAAGCAGTGAGCTCACATACCCCGACACAGCCTCATCTCCTGGCTCCATGGACAGCATCTGACCCAGCCAAAGACCTCTGAATAGAGCATTTAGCTTCTCTCCCAGCCTGGCACAGAGGCAGCACCCAATGATTCAGCAAAGGCTGCTGCTGGGGCTGGGGCTGACTGCAGCCTCACTGCCCTGCCAGTGCCAGGGCTGTTCCACTGGAGTGTTGACCACCTCACTAGCTTCTGAGCTTTGCAAGCAAACCCTGGGGGTACTTTTAGGCTATGCCTTTAACATTTTTCTCACAGATCTTGAACAGAAAGTAGTAGAATGCAAATTAGTCACTACTGGGTGTGCAAAGGAAAAGAGTAATTGCTCTAAACAATCCCATTGGAGAAATAAGGGACTTAAAGTAGTTGTACCAAAACAGTTTCTCTCTCTTCTTGCTTCCTCAGGCTGGGAGACACCAACTTTGTGCTTCTGCTGGCTTCTGCTTGACCTTGGCTAAGTCTAACATCTCTCTGCTCTTTTACTCATCCCTTTCTTTGTGTACAAGGAGGGAAGAGGTAGCAGGGAAGGAGAAGCTATGAGCTTCCCCTGCTCTCTGGCCAGGGAGGTCCTTGTGCTGTTTATTAATTGCAAATACCTATAAATATTGCCAATATTGTATATTTGGTACAGGTTCCTTGCATTTCACTGTAGATTGTAGCTTTGCTTGTAAATGCAGCTTTCATTTGCTTCCAACTCAGCTGGTCTGGCTCAACTTAATGCTGGGGGGTGGGGGGGAGAATTTTAACCCACCACAACCTTTTAATGCTGTGCTGCTGACAGCCAGGCAGGGGCAGCCCCTGCTCCTCTGAGCTCCACACATGGCAGGATTCAGCCATCTCAGAGCTGGAGGAGGGCTCTGGATGATGCAGCCATTAATTTTTCAGAGACAAGAGCGAGCTGCTTTTTCTGTTCCAAGGGGAAGAAAAAAAAGCACCACCAAAAGCCACAATCATCCATCAGAAAAGCACTCAACAGGACCCTGAGAGCACCTAAAGGCTGGCTGCAGCTTGCACAAGGCCCTGGCTGCTCATTAATTTGGGCACAGTGATTTGGGGGGGGAGGGGGGAACTGCTGCTGCCCATTTTGCTGCACAGAGCAGAAGCAGCTCCCAGCAGATCACAGGATGTTAGGGGTTGGAAGGCACCTCTGAAAATCATCCAGTCCAACCCCCCTGCCAGAGCAGGACCATAGAATCCAGCACAGGTCACACAGGAACACATCCAGATGGGGCTGGAAAGTCTCCAGAGAAGGAGACTCCACAACCTCCCTGGGGAGCCTGTTCCAGTGCTCTGTGATCCTCACAGTGAAGAAGTTCCTCCTCATGCTGAGGTGGACCCTCCTGTGTTGTAGTTTATATCCATTGCCCCTTGTCCATAGGGTGCAATGGAGATGAAGCACAGCTCTGCCTTCTCACCATGTCTGCAACGTGGGGCAGGCAGAGGAGCAGCATCAACCTGCTCCTGAGCCACTGTGTGTGGCAGTCAGTGGTGGAGAAGGACAAAATCTCCTCCAAACCAGCAGGATGTAAGGGGCAGGGAGGGGGAATCCAGCTCCCACATGGTTGTTGTAGCATCTTGCTTCCAGCTGAGGATGTGCCCACTCACCAGATGCCTTTCTGATGAGCACTGCCTGTCCTGTGCAGCATTCAGAGAATCACAGGATCATAGAGTTGTTTGGGCTGGAAAAGGCCTCTAAGATCATCCAGTCCAACCATCAACCCAGCACCACCATGGACATCAAACCATGTCCCCAAGTGCCATGGCTACAGGTTTCTTGAACACCTCCAGGGATGGGGACTCCACCACCTCCCTGGGCAGCCTGTGCCAATCCCTGATTACTCTTGCAGGACAGAAGTGGTCCTCATGTCCAACCTAATCCTCCATTTCAGGCTATTTGGGGGTTGGACTAGATCACCTTTGGAGGTCCCTTCCAACCCAGACCATTGTATAATTTCTTCTCATTCTGTCACCTAGGGAGAGGAGACCAACCCCCACCTCACTACAGCCTGGTTTTTAGGTAGCTGCAGAGGGCAGTGAGGTCTCCCCTGCAGCTTGCCCTCCCTCCCTCCCTCCCAGGCTGGCAGGGCTGAGATTTAAGCCCAGCACAATGAGGCTGATGAAATTTCATCAGCAGTTGATGAACAAATAAATAACCCCAAGCACACAAAGCACTTGAGTGGCTGACTGTGAGCTGCCACCACCATTGTCTCTGTGCTGCAAAGCTCCCCCAGCAGGACCTGGAATACTCAGGATTTCTTTTGTTTGGAAAAGACCTCTAAAGTCAAGTCCAACCTTCAATCCAATACCAGCGTGGCCACTAAACCATGGCCCCAGGTGTCATGGCCACAGGTTTCTTGAATAGCTCCAGGGATGGGGACTCCATCACCTCCCTGGGCAGCCTGTTCCAATCCCTGACCTGTAATCATATGGTCCAGTTCACCAGGACCATCATCTCTGAAGACATTTTATGCCTCTCCAATGATTGCTGAACGTCATTCTCTCCCTCTTTCCATCTATTGACCATCCCAGGTAGAAGCATTACAGGATCACTGGATGTTAGGGGTTGGAAGGGATCTCCAAGGATCGTTGAGTCCAAGCCCCCTGCCAGAGCAGGACCATAGAATCCAGCACAGGTAAAACCACAGCCTGGGGACACAACCACCACACTGCTCACTAAAACCACAGCCTGGGGACACAACCACCACACTGCTCACTAAAACCACAGCCTGGGGACACAACCACCACACTGCTCACTAAAACCACACCTTGGGAACACAACCACCACACTGCTCACTAAAACCACACAGCCTGGGGACACAACCACCACACTGCTCACTAAAACCACACAGCCTGGGGACACAACCACCACACTGCTCACTAAAACCACACAGCCTGGGGACACAACCACCACACTGCTCACTAAAACCACACCTGGGGACCCAACCACCACACTGCTCACTAAAACCACAGCCTGGGGACACAACCACCACACTGCTCACTAAAACCACAGCTTGGGGACACAACCACCACACTGCTCTCTAAAACCACAGCCTGGGGACACAACCACCACACTGCTCACTAAAACCACAGCTTGGGGACACAACCACCACACTGCTCACTAAAACCACACAGCCTGGGGACACAACCACCACACTGCTCACTAAAACCACAGCCTGGGGACACAACCACCACACTGCTCACTAAAACCACACAGCCTGGGGACACAACCACCACACTGCTCACTAAAACCACAGCCTGGGGACACAACCACCACACTGCTCACTAAAACCACAGCCTGGGGACACAACCACCACACTGCTCACTAAAACCACACAGCTTGGGGACACAACCACCACACTGCTCACTAAAACCACACAGCTGGGGACACAACCACCACACTGCTCACTAAAACCACACACCTGGGGACACAACCACCACACTGCTCACTAAAACCACAGCCTGGGGACACAACCACCACACTGCTCACTAAAACCACAGCTGGGGACACAACCACCACACTGCTCACTAAAACCACACAGCTTGGGGACACAACCACCACACTGCTCACTAAAACCACAGCCTGGGGACACAACCACCACACTGCTCACTAAAACCACAGCCTGGGGACACAACCACCACACTGCTCACTAAAACCACACAGCCTGGGGACACAACCACCACACTGCTCACTAAAACCACACCTTGGGGACACAACCACCACACTGCTCACTAAAACCACAGCCTGGGGACACAACCACCACACTGCTCACTAAAACCACACAGCCTGGGGACACAACCACCACACTGCTCACTAAAACCACAGCCTGGGGACACAACCACCACACTGCTCACTAAAACCACAGGCTGGGGACACAACCACCACACTGCTCACTAAAACCACACAGCTTGGGGACACAACCACCACACTGCTCACTAAAACCACACAGCCTGGGGACACAACCACCACACTGCTCACTAAAACCACACAGCCTGGGGACACAACCACCACACTGCTCACTAAAACCACACAGCCTGGGGACACAACCACCACACTGCTCACTAAAACCACAGCCTGGGGACACAACCACCACACTGCTCACTAAAACCACACAGCCTGGGGACACAACCACCACACTGCTCACTAAAACCACACCTTGGGGACACAACCACCACACTGCTCACTAAAACCACAGCCTGGGGACACAACCACCACACTGCTCACTAAAACCACACAGCCTGGGGACACAACCACCACACTGCTCACTAAAACCACACCTTGGGAACACAACCACCACACTGCTCACTAAAACCACAGCTTGGGGACACAACCACCACACTGCTCACTAAAACCACAGTCTGAGGACACAACCACCACACTGCTCACTAAAACCACAGCTTGGGGACACAACCACCACACTGCTCACTAAAACCACACAGCCTGGGGACACAACCACCACACTGCTCACTAAAACCACACCTTGGGAACACAACCACCACAGTGCTCACTAAAACCACACAGCCTGGGGACACAACCACCACACTGCTCACTAAAACCACAGCTTGGGGACACAACCACCACACTGCTCACTAAAACCACAGCCTGGGGACACAACCACCACACTGCTCACTAAAACCACAGCTGGGGACACAACCACCACACTGCTCACTAAAACCACAGCTGGGGACACAACCACCACACTGCTCACTAAAACCACACAGCCTGGGGACACAACCACCACACTGCTCACTAAAACCACAGCCTGGGGACACAACCACCACACTGCTCACTAAAACCACAGCTTGGGGACACAACCACCACACTGCTCACTAAAACCACACAGCCTGGGGACACAACCACCACACTGCTCACTAAAACCACAGCCTGGGGACACAACCACCACACTGCTCACTAAAACCACACAGCTTGGGGACACAACCACCACACTGCTCACTAAAACCACAGCCTGGGGACACAACCACCACACTGCTCACTAAAACCACAGCCTGGGGACACAACCACCACACTGCTCACTAAAACCACACCTTGGGGACACAACCACCACACTGCTCACTAAAACCACAGCCTGGGGACACAACCACCACACTGCTCACTAAAACCACAGCCTGGGGACACAACCACCACACTGCTCACTAAAACCACAGCCTGGGGACACAACCACCACACTGCTCACTAAAACCACAGCTTGGGGACACAACCACCACACTGCTCACTAAAACCACAGCCTGGGGACACAACCACCACACTGCTCACTAAAACCACAGCTGGGGACACAACCACCACACTGCTCACTAAAACCACAGCTGGGGACACAACCACCACACTGCTCACTAAAACCACAGCCTGGGGACACAACCACACACCACACCTGGGACACACCACTGCTCACTAAAACCACAGCCTGGGGACACAACCACCACACTGCTCACTAAAACCACACCTTGGGGACACAACCACCACACTGCTCACTAAAACCACACAGCCTGGGGACACAACCACCACACTGCTCACTAAAACCACAGCCTGGGGACACAACCACCACACTGCTCACTAAAACCACAGTCTGGGGACACAACCACCACACTGCTCACTAAAACCACAGCCTGGGGACACAACCACCACACTGCTCACTAAAACCACAGCTGGGGACACAACCACCACACTGCTCACTAAAACCACAGCCTGGGGACACAACCACCACACTGCTCACTAAAACCACAGCCTGGGGACACAACCACCACACTGCTCACTAAAACCACAGCCTGGGGACACAACCACCACACTGCTCACTAAAACCACAGCCTGGGGACACAACCACCACACTGCTCACTAAAACCACACCTGGGGACACAACCACCACACTGCTCACTAAAACCACAGCCTGGGGACACAACCACCACACTGCTCACTAAAACCACAGCCTGGGGACACAACCACCACACTGCTCACTAAAACCACAGCCTGGGGACACAACCACCACACTGCTCACTAAAACCACAGCTGGGGACACAACCACCACACTGCTCACTAAAACCACACAGCCTGGGGACACAACCACCACACTGCTCACTAAAACCACAGCCTGGGGACACAACCACCACACTGCTCACTAAAACCACAGCTTGGGGACACAACCACCACACTGCTCACTAAAACCACAGCCTGGGGACACAACCACCACACTGCTCACTAAAACCACAGCCTGGGGACACAACCACCACACTGCTCACTAAAACCACAGCCTGGGGACACAACCACCACACTGCTCACTAAAACCACAGCCTGGGGACACAACCACCACACTGCTCACTAAAACCACAGCCTGGGGACACAACCACCACACTGCTCACTAAAACCACAGCTGGGACACAACCACCACACTGCTCACTAAAACCACAGCTGGGGACACAACCACCACACTGCTCACTAAAACCACAGCCTGGGGACACAACCACCACACTGCTCACTAAAACCACACCTTGGGGACACAACCACCACACTGCTCACTAAAACCACAGCCTGGGGACACAACCACCACACTGCTCACTAAAACCACAGCCTGGGGACACAACCACCACACTGCTCACTAAAACCACAGCCTGGGGACACAACCACCACACTGCTCACTAAAACCACACCTTGGGGACACAACCACCACACTGCTCACTAAAACCACAGCCTGGGGACACAACCACCACACTGCTCACTAAAACCACAGCCTGGGGACACAACCACCACACTGCTCACTAAAACCACAGCCTGGGGACACAACCACCACACTGCTCACTAAAACCACAGCTTGGGGACACAACCACCACACTGCTCACTAAAACCACAGCCTGGGGACACAACCACCACACTGCTCACTAAAACCACACAGCCTGGGGACACAACCACCACACTGCTCACTAAAACCACAGCCTGGGGACACAACCACCACACTGCTCACTAAAACCACAGCTGGGGACACAACCACCACACTGCTCACTAAAACCACAGCTGGGGACACAACCACCACACTGCTCACTAAAACCACACAGCCTGGGGACACAACCACCACACTGCTCACTAAAACCACAGCCTGGGGACACAACCACCACACTGCTCACTAAAACCACAGCTGGGGACACAACCACCACACTGCTCACTAAAACCACAGCCTGGGGACACAACCACCACACTGCTCACTAAAACCACAGCCTGGGGACACAACCACCACACTGCTCACTAAAACCACAGCCTGGGGACACAACCACCACACTGCTCACTAAAACCACACAGCCTGGGGACACAACCACCACACTGCTCACTAAAACCACAGCCTTGGGGACACAACCACCACACTGCTCACTAAAACCACAGCCTGGGGACACAACCACCACACTGCTCACTAAAACCACAGCTGGGACACAACCACCACACTGCTCACTAAAACCACACAGCCTGGGGACACAACCACCACACTGCTCACTAAAACCACAGCTGGGGACACAACCACCACACTGCTCACTAAAACCACAGCTGGGGACACAACCACCACACTGCTCACTAAAACCACAGCCTGGGGACACAACCACCACACTGCTCACTAAAACCACAGCTTGGGGACACAACCACCACACTGCTCACTAAAACCACACAGCTTGGGGACACAACCACCACACTGCTCACTAAAACCACAGCCTGGGGACACAACCACCACACTGCTCACTAAAACCACACCTTGGGGACACAACCACCACACTGCTCACTAAAACCACACAGCCTGGGGACACAACCACCACACTGCTCACTAAAACCACACCTTGGGGACACAACCACCACACTGCTCACTAAAACCACACCGTGGGGACACAACCACCACACTGCTCACTAAAACCACAGCCTGGGGACACAACCACCACACTGCTCACTAAAACCACAGCTGGGGACACAACCACCACACTGCTCACTAAAACCACAGCCTGGGGACACAACCACCACACTGCTCACTAAAACCACAGCCTGGGGACACAACCACCACACTGCTCACTAAAACCACAGTCTGGGGACACAACCACCACACTGCTCACTAAAACCACAGCCTGGGGACACAACCACCACACTGCTCACTAAAACCACAGCCTGGGGACACAACCACCACACTGCTCACTAAAACCACAGCCTGGGGACACAACCACCACACTGCTCACTAAAACCACAGCCTGGGGACACAACCACCACACTGCTCACTAAAACCACACCTTGGGGACACAACCACCACACTGCTCACTAAAACCACAGCCTGGGGACACAACCACCACACTGCTCACTAAAACCACAGCCTGGGGACACAACCACCACACTGCTCACTAAAACCACACAGCTTGGGGACACAACCACCACACTGCTCACTAAAACCACAGCCTGGGGACACAACCACCACACTGCTCACTAAAACCACAGTCTGAGGACACACCCACCACACTGCTCACTAAAACCACACCTTGGGGACACAACCACCACACTGCTCACTAAAACCACAGCCTGGGGACACAACCACCACACTGCTCACTAAAACCACAGCTTGGGGACACAACCACCACACTGCTCACTAAAACCACAGCTTGGGGACACAACCACCACACTGCTCACTAAAACCACAGCCTGGGGACACAACCACCACACTGCTCACTAAAACCACAGCCTGGGGACACAACCACCACACTGCTCACTAAAACCACACAGCCTGGGGACACAACCACCACACTGCTCACTAAAACCACAGCTTGGGGACACAACCACCACACTGCTCACTAAAACCACAGCCTGGGGACACAACCACCACACTGCTCACTAAAACCACAGCTGGGGACACAACCACCACACTGCTCACTAAAACCACAGCTTGGGGACACAACCACCACACTGCTCACTAAAACCACAGCTTGGGGACACAACCACCACACTGCTCACTAAAACCACAGCCTGGGGACACAACCACCACACTGCTCACTAAAACCACAGCCTGGGGACACAACCACCACACTGCTCACTAAAACCACACAGCCTGGGGACACAACCACCACACTGCTCACTAAAACCACAGCTTGGGGACACAACCACCACACTGCTCACTAAAACCACAGCTTGGGGACACAACCACCACACTGCTCACTAAAACCACAGCTTGGGGACACAACCACCACACTGCTCACTAAAACCACAGCCTGGGGACACAACCACCACACTGCTCACTAAAACCACACAGCCTGGGGACACAACCACCACACTGCTCACTAAAACCACAGCCTGGGGACACAACCACCACACTGCTCACTAAAACCACACCTTGGGGACACAACCACCACACTGCTCACTAAAACCACACCTTGGGGACACAACCACCACACTGCTCACTAAAACCACACCGTGGGGACACAACCACCACACTGCTCACTAAAACCACAGCTTGGGGACACAACCACCACACTGCTCACTAAAACCACAGCCTGGGGACACAACCACCACACTGCTCACTAAAACCACACAGTCTGGGGACACAACCACCACACTGCTCACTAAAACCACAGCTTGGGGACACAACCACCACACTGCTCACTAAAACCACAGCCTGGGGACACAACCACCACACTGCTCACTAAAACCACAGCCTGGGGACACAACCACCACACTGCTCACTAAAACCACACAGCCTGGGGACACAACCACCACACTGCTCACTAAAACCACAGCTTGGGGACACAACCACCACACTGCTCACTAAAACCACAGCCTGGGGACACAACCACCACACTGCTCACTAAAACCACAGCCTGGGGACACAACCACCACACTGCTCACTAAAACCACACCTTGGGGACACAACCACCACACTGCTCACTAAAACCACAGCTTGGGGACACAACCACCACACTGCTCACTAAAACCACACAGCTCGGGGACAGAAGCCTCCTGCTGAAACCAAGAAGTAAATCTAAACTGCCTCTGTGCAAGAGCTCCTCTTCTTCTAGAGGGAAAGTCTCAGCTTTGCCTTGGGTTTTCACTCAGGTAATAAATTCATGTGAGTGTAGAAAATTGAAAGCTCATTAAAACTGCACAATTTAGATGTGGCTTCTTCAAACAAAGATGGCCCTGAAAATTGTGTGCTTGAGGAACTGCTTTGAATTCTGAAGAAGTCTATAAAGATAATCCTTGGGTTTGTTTTTTTTTTTTTTTTTTAATCTTTTCCAATGGGGGATGGGGGAAATCCCTCTTGGGGAAAAACATAACATTAATGAGGGAAAAAAAAAAACAACCAACCAACCCTCAATATTCTAAAAACTGTAAAACCAGCCCCACCTTGAAGGGGGCTCAGTACTGAACAACTGCAGCAGGAGGAGAGCTGTGCAGAGATAAACTTGGCCAGCACTCTACGTGTGACAGATAAAGCACAAACCCTCCCAAGAATCTTATCCATTTCCAGCAGAACTATTCTTCTTAACCAGGGGCACTATCTATAAAGCAGCAGCCCATCCCATAATTAACAGCTCTTCCCAACCTCCCTTTTCCAGACCTGCCTTTCAGCCCTACTCAGCAATCCATCTGAGCTGCTCAGGGAGGCAGAGGAGGAGGTGAGTAGGGGGAGCAGAAGGAACAGGCTTAATTTCACAGACCCACAGAACATCTCTGGTTGGAAGAGACCTCCAAGCTCATCCAGCCCTACCCTCAACCCAGCACTGAAGGGTCAGCACTAAACCATGTCCCTAAGCACCAGCTCCACAGGCTGCTGGAACACCTCCAGGGATGGTGACTCCAGCACTGCCCTGGGCAGACCACTGCAATGTTTGGGAACCCTTTCAGTGAAGAATTATTTCCTAACATCCAGCCTGAACCTCCCCTGGCACAGCTTGTAGCCATTTCCTCCAGTCCTGTCACTTGCCACCAAGGAGAAGAGGCTGTTCCCCTCCTCAGCCCAGCAGTAGCTCTGTGTGTGCCACCCAGTTAGGGTCCTGGGCAGCACCTGGAATTGCTTTATCAGCAGTAGTGTGGCCAGCAGCACCAGAGAGGAGACTGTCCTCCTCTTCTGGGCACTGCTTGAGGCTGCACCTTGAGTACTGGGTTGAGTCTGGGGGCCCTCACTTCAAGAAGGACATTGAGAGGCTGGAGCTGGTCCAGAGAAGGGCAACAAAGCTGGGGAAGGGTCTGGAGAACAGGGCTGGGGAGGAGCAGCTGAGGGAGCTGGGGGTGTTCAGGATGGAGGAGAGGAGGCTCAGGGGAGACCTTCTCACTCTCTACAACCCCCTGAAAGAAGGCTAGAGCTAGGTGGGGGTTGGTCTCTTCTCACAAGCAGCAGTTGGCAGGATGAGAGGAAATGGCCTCAAGCTGTGCCAGGGGAGGCAGAGTTGGACATGAGGAAGAATTTCTTCTTCAAAAGAGTTGTCAAGCCCTGGAACAGGCTGCCCAGGGCAGTGGTGGAGACCCCATCCCTGGAGGGGTTTCAAAGCCATGGAGATGAGGTGCTGAGGGCCATGGTTTAGCAGGGACCTGGGCAGTGTTGGGGTAACCTTGCACTCAATGATCCTAAAGGTTTTCTCCAGCCTAAACAGCTCTCTGATTCTGTAACTCTATAAACCCAGCTTGCCTGGGAGCTGAGCTTAAACTGGTGACATGCTGGGCATCTCCTGCCCCCAACTGCAATTGCTTTGCCATTCTCACCAGTTAGATGAGATGCAGGCTGGCATGTGGCATATTTCACTGCCAGCCTTGCAGCTGCTTTCTCTACGACAAAGGATTACAACCAGTGGCCTCCAACTAGCTGAATATTGCCATGCCCACCCCCAGACTGGCATAACCTAGAGGGAGAAGACAAAATCCTCCAATTTGCTGTCACCATGGTGGGCTGAAGGTGTGCATGGTCCATCAGCAGGGCAGGGTCTGTGGCACTCAGACCATCAGTCAGCTCCAGATGCACCTCATGACCCAGCTAAGAGCAACACTGTGGTAAGCAGGAGCAGCTCTGGCAGTGTTTGACCAGCATTTTGTGGCTGAACCAGGCTCTGGAACAGTCCCTGCAGGCCTGTGTTGTGCTAAGTGTTAGGGGCTAAAAGCCAAGAGAGCAATTTGCACTCCCAAAGTATGTCCAGTAATGAAGAGCCTTAAGTGAAATGATGCCAACCCCTAACAGCCATCAACAGCATCGAAGTTCAGGTCAGGAAGTGAGAGCTATTAGTCAGCTCAAGGGCCACAAGACATTCAGAGAGGAAATAAATACAATTTTCCTTGTGGAGTTTGGCAAGGATCCTGAAAGCAGCATCTCTCCTCTCACAGGAGGCTGCAAAGACCTGACAGGAAGGCTTTAAGTGATGGTTCCCACAGCTCCTTTTCTCCAACACCCACAAAGGTCTCAGTGCCAGCCTGCAGCCAGCCTGACCTTGCTTCAGCTGCAAGATGCAACAAGCATGAGTTGAGGCATCCCAGTGACATCCAAGGCACTGTCCTGCACTCATGTCCAGGAGAACTGACCAGAAGTGAGAGGATGAGTTGAGACATCCCAGCCACATCCATGGCACTGTCCTGCACTCATGCCCAGGAGAACTGACCAGAAGTGAGAGGATGAGTTGAGACATCCCAACCACATCCATGGCACTGTCCTGCACTCACGTCCAGGAGAACTGACCAGAAGTGAGAGGATGAGTTGAGACATCCCAACCACATCCATGGCACTGTCCTGCACTCATGCCCAGGAGAACTGACCAGAAGTGAGAGGATGAGTTGAGACATCCCAGCCACATCCATGGCACTGTCCTGCACTCACGTCCAGGAGAACTGACCAGAAGTGAGAGGATGAGTTGAGACATCCCAGCCACATCCATGGCACTGTCCTGCACTCACATCCAGGAGAACTGACCAGAAGTGAGAGGATGAGTTGAGATATCCCAGCCACATCCATGGCACTGTCCTGCACTCATGTCCAAGAGTACTCAGCCAGAACTGAGAGCACAGCTGTTCTCCCACTGCCTAGGCTGCAAATTTATTTTCTAAGGAGCTTACTAGGCCTGAAGGCATCACTGAGGTGGCCTGGTCTGGCCTGTGAGCAGAAGGAAAGCTACAGCAGAAGCCCAGCTGGGGTAGCACTGCTTTGAGTAAAGCCAACTGCTCAATCCATGGCAACCTCCCAGCCCAGCACCACCCACACATGGAAACTGGTCCAAACCCAGCAACTGCTGCACCTCTCTTCCAAGAGGAACTGTAAGATCAGCTGCAAATAGTATTCCATAAAGAGGGAAGGAGAACAGGGAAGGTCTGTGCAAAGTGGGATGAACACAGATGAACTTGCAGCTCCAGCAAGTGATCCTAAGTCAGAGTGGATGAAGCAGAAGCAGGGAACTGCTGTGGTGTTCCCCAAGGCTCAGTACTGAGGTCAGTTCTCTTTAATATCTTTATCACTGAGCTGGAAGCCCTCAAGGACACCCAATAATTCTGCAGATGACAGTAGGCTGGGAGGAAGTGTTGATGTGCTGGAGGGTGGGAAAGCTCCACAGAGAGACCTGGACAGGCTGGATGAGACTCAACAAGGCCAAATGCCAGGTCCTGCACTTGGGTCACAACAGCACCATGCAACACTCCAGCCTTGGGGCAGAGTGGCTGTGAACTGCCCAGCAGAGAAATGCTGCAGACGAGCCAGCAGTCTGCCCAGGTGGCCAAGAAGACCAAGAGCATCCTGGCTTGGATCAGCAGGACCAGGGAATTGATTATCCCTCTGTACTCAGCACTGGTGAGACCACACCTTGAGCACTGGGGTTGGGCTATCCACCTGCAAACCACTCCAGCCCTCTCCACCTGGGAAGATTTAGCTCCCAAGCAAAGTTAGGCAGCCCAAAGCCTTAATCCCTTGGCAGCAGGCTTCTTGGCAATGAAAGGTGACTAAAAGCAGAGCTGAAAACAACTGCCCTATTGAGAGGGGGCCAGAGGCAGAGGGGGAAGAAAGCAGATGCCAGGGACCACACAGCTGTGCTTTGGTGGCACCCAGCCTTGCATCAGCTGTGCCAGACGACATCATTGCCACTCACAAAGGGGCACAAAACTGCACCCCCACTGCCCTGCTGGTGCCAGGAGATGAGTGCTCCCTCAGTGCCTGCCTGAGGGAAGCAGCTCAGCAGCTGCACCCCACTCACCCCTGCGCCCAACACCACCACACAGGCCTCCAGCCACGGCCCAGGGATGGAGGGGACAGCACCTGAGAGCTGCTGTGGGATCACAGCAGGAGAGCCTGGATCTGCAGCAAGCCAAAGGGTGCAGCAAGCCAGGGATCAGGAGCCCAGGGCTCCATTTACACACAGAGCTGGCCCAAAATAAACCAGGCACTGGCAGAGCTGTTGGCAGCTGAGCGTGGGGTGGGAAGAGCCACACGTTGGTGAGAGAGCCAAGGAAGAGACAGCAGCAGGCAAGCACAGAGCTTTGGGAGCTCCACACTCTAGTACTCATCCCAGGGTACAACCCAGCAGCTTCCATCCTTCACACCAGCCACAAAATGATCAGCCAGCTGACTTCCAGACACACAGGAGCACGGAATCTTAGGGGGTGGAAGGGACCTCCAGGGATCATCCACTCCAACCCCCCTGCCAGAGCAGGTCACACAGGAACACATCCAGGTGGGTTTGGAATGGCTTCAGAGGAAACTCCACAACCTCTCCTGGCAGCCTGCTCCAGTTTCTCCTCATGTGGAGGTGGAACCTCCTGTCTCCCAGTTTGTAGCCACTGTTCCCTGTCCTATCACTGGGCATCACCAAAAAGAGCCTGGCACCTTCATCTGGACACCCACCCCTCAGACACTGACCAGATCCCCTCTCAGCCTTCTCTTCTGCAGACTGAACAGGTCTCAGTCTCTCTTCATAGGAGAGAAGAACAATGAGGCTGGGGAGGAGTCTTAAACATAAATCCTGTGAGAAGCAGCTGGGAGAGCTGGAGAAGAGGAGGCTGAAGGGAGACCTCACTGCTCTCTACAACTCCTTGAGAAGCAGCTTGGAGTGAGGTGGGGGCCAGCCTCTTCTCCCAGGTACCAAGTGATAAGACAAGAGGAAATGGCTCCAGGTTGCCAGGGGAGGCTCAGGTTGGATACTAGGAAATACTTCCCAGATGTGGCCATGAGGCATTGGAACAGGCTGATGGAGTCACCATCCCTGGAGTGGTTTAAAAGATGTTTTTATGAGAAGCTTAGGGACATGATCTAACAATTGGGAACAGGGAGGTGCTGGGTTATAGCTGGACTCAATGACCTCAAAGTCTTTTCCAACCAGGCAGCTCCCTGATTCCCTTGGCTGTGGTGCCCTGGGCTCAGCCTTCCTCCTCCATTATTTAATCAGTAAGGGCAGGCAGGCAGCACCCAACCCTAGTGACCTGAAAACAAAAATTGAACAAACACCTTTCAGTGTTACCTCTGAAAGGTGATCAAACACCCACAGGGCTTTAAAAAAAAAAAAAAAAAATCAACCCAGCCTCCTGCCATCTGAATGACTTAATTAAAATGGAATGACAGCCCTGTGAAACAACATCAGCCTGAAAGGCTCTTCATAATTCATGAGCAACTTGCTTTTCATCTCCTTTGTGTGCTTCTCCAAGCACTGTTTTTCCCAGAAGCTGACAGAGGAAGGAATATGGATGGAGAGCTCACTGATGGCAGGCACTGCCTGATATGCAGCCAGCTGAGGAACTCTGAGGAGTTTCAAGTTATCCACTCAAGAGGCTAGAACAACCTCCTTCAGGTTCAAAGACAGATAAAGGCCTCTCAGAACGGCAGAAAGGAGATGCAAAATAAAGAGTCTCAGAAGAAAGTCTCCAAAATGTTTCTTTCTTCATGGGTTTCCCCACTTTTTTTCCATGCTATAGTTAAACTGACTCCTTGAGGGGGGGAAGGGGACATTGGAACTGTTGACACCTTTCTCTAAGGGCTGAAAATCCTCCATGCAGATGTGAGATGGGTTTGAGTTCACAGCAGAAGAGCTCTGAGGCACAGAAGCATCACCACAGCAAGGGTGGTCCCACTGGCTTCATGCACACCCATTTGGGACATGAAGGTTGCTGCAACTGGGGAACAAATGACTCCCACAGCAGCTGATGGCAGGGAGATGGGGAAAGGTGAGGGTGGTGACAGGGCGAGGAAAAGTCCAAGGAATGAGAAGCCCTGATTCTGTACAAACAGCATCAAAAGGGAACAGAAAAGCTGGGCTCAAAGGCACAAGAGCTCAGGCAGCCATCAGTAAATCCAAGCTCCCCACAGCCCAGAGCTCTGCCTGCTAGCTGCTGGGGTCACCAGCTGGCAGAGGTCTCTGGGGCATGCTAGAGAAAAGCCAAGGGATGCTCTCGTGCTGACACGTTCCTCTGTGCTGCTGAGAATTACACTAACAGAATTTGCCAGCCCAAATCAGCTTAGGCCCAGCTCAGCAGCTGCCTCCATGCTGGGTGGCAATTAGGAGTCCAGATTAGCCAACACACAACTCCAGCCCACAGCCTGAGCTGCAAACGAAGCTGGACTCAGGAGATGGGAAATGCTTCTCCCTCCATGTCTCTCCTCTGCCCAAATGAAAGAGAACCAAAAATCTGGCCCCTTCCAGGACAAAGGATGTGCTGGGAATCACTCCAGGGAACACAAAGTGCGATGGAGGAATATTAACCTTAAACCTTACATCAGTTGCTATTGACAGGAGCATGGTGGTGGTTTGCCAAAGGGATCGTCATTCCCACCTTCCCTGCACGGGGAATGGAGGTGGAAAGGCTTCAGACTTGGCAAGGAGCAGGCTGGGGTCAAGGCAGAATGGAAGGCAGGCTCCCACAGCCACCACAGCCTGTGTGCTCCCAGCTGTGCTGTTCTCCTTCAGGCAGGGCTCTGTGGAGCAGCCCTTGAGAGGAGAAATCAGAGGAAGCTCCTCTGGGACACTACAGAGACATCAGGACAGCTCCACCTTCACCTCACCTGAACCCTGTGCACCTCTGTGTCAACCTGCAGCATCTCCTGCCAGTGCTGGTGTCTCCCTTCCTCGCTCTCCTACCCCTCCTTTCTTTTTCACTTTGTGCCTGGCTTATCTGACCACCCTGCGAGGATCAGGCTGCCTCTAAGTCCACTAACCTTAGCTAGATTAAAGCTCTGATCAGTAGGGCTTACATGGCAGCAAAAAAGAAAAAAAGTAAAGCTTGGCCTGTGTGTTTGTGAAGAGGAGGAAGAGAAGCCTCTTTGGTAGGGATTTACCAGGCTACCTTTGGATTTCTTCCCTGCCCCCTGCTAGAGGATCGTGCAGTTCACAGAGCCAGGAGATGGTCTCTGGGTGGATACAATCTTCCTCCCCGAAAATCCTGCTTGCTTGGGAAGCCTTTAAGCAGTTGAACACATTGAGAGGATCAAAAAGAAGGCAGGAGATCTTATTTACCAGCTAATTCCCTTTGACTCTTCCCATCCCAGGCTCAGCCCAGCCTGCTGGAAATCAGAGCATCTTCCCTGCTGCTGCAGGTTTTAAGGCAGGCTCACCAGCATTCCAACTCGTTCCAGCAGTGGCTGACTCCACTGAAAATGGTGGCAGCCTGGTGTTGCCTTCCAAAGGAGGGGATGGAGATGTGGCTGAGCTGCTGTGCACATGGCAGCACAGCCAAGTCCTTGGACAGCCTCAGCAGGTACTGGGAGGTGCTGCTGCCCCAGCCTGCTCACTACCCCAGGTCAGAGGGGACCTCCAAAGGTCATCCAGTCCAACCCCCCTGCAGTGAGCAGGGACATTCTACACTAGATCAAGTTACCCAGAGCCCCATCAAGCCTCACCTTGATTATCTCCATGGATGGGGCCCAAACCACCTCTTTGGGCAACCTGTTCCAGTGTTCCACCAACCTCCTGTTAAGCAACTTCCTCCTAACATCAGCCTAAATCTCTTCTCATTTCCAACCATCACCCCAGGCCTTTTCAAGCAGTCCCCCTGCAGCTTTCTTGTAGCCCCCTTCAGGCACTGGAAGGCTGCTCTAAGGTCTCCCTGGAGCCTTCTCTTCTCCAGGCTGAACACCCCCAGCTCCCTCAGCCTGTCCTCACAGCAGAGGTGTTCCAGCCCCTTGATCATTTCTGTGGCACACTCCATCAGGTCCATGTCCTTCTTGTGCTGAGGGCATCAAATCAAGGTGTTCTTAGCATGTAACCTTCCAGCAAGAGCAGAAAAGTAATATCCCTGTGTGCCTGGATGGGGAATGGGAAAAAAAAAAAGGAAGAAAAGCTCCCAAACCCACCACTGGAGTCTTAATGAATTCAGGCAGTGGACAGCAGGACAGAATTCCATCCCATCAGAACTGCCCTTTGCCTTGGCTATCAAACCATGCCTCCAGGAGGGAGAAATTTCTTTCCTGAGGGACTGCACTGCCAGAAGGAAGACAAACAGCCACCCATCACCCATCCCCACTGGCTGACAGCTGCCACACTCCTCTGCCACTGACAGGGAACTGCTCCCACGATAAGCAGTGGAGGAAGGTCCCTTCACAAGCAGTGGGTGGTAAAAGCAGCTTGGCAGGGCTCATCTGCTCTGGGGACACTTGCAATCTGCCATGAGCAGGACTAGTCGGGTGGCCAGGCCAGCAGCTTCTCAAGGTTATCCCAATTTGCTCCATAAATACCATGTCAGAGAGTGGCTGGAATTATTTCATGCTCCAGTGGGTACCACAACACATCCCAGGGCAGGGAGAAGCTTGCAGATCAGGCTCACCCCTTCCCCCTGAGCACAGCAGCTTTGGGAGGGCACTGAGCACTGCTGCACCCTCCTTGACGTGCTCCTGAAACGCAATTCCATCCAAGAGCTGAGTGTGGCAGTTCTAGGCTGCTGCCTAGGGAATTCTCCCCAGATCTTCAGTGGAAAGTGGTCGAATGCGAATAAACCACCACTGGAGGTGAAAGAAAAATAATGATAAGGGCTAAATAATTCTACTGGTCTGATAACTAACATAAAGTTAGTTGTATAAACTAACTCTTTCTCTGTTTTTCTTGGCTCTTCACTCTAGCAGACACCAGCTGGTTGCTTTTGCTTGGCTGTTGCTGACCTTGGCTGCACTCTTCTTGTGCCTAACTACTAACAAGCTACTCCCTGCTTTCCTCTCCTCTTTTTCTCTTTTCCTTTGTACAGGGGGGAAGAGGGTGGAAAGCTATTGGTAACCCCCTGGCTTTGTCCAGGGGGGGTTCTTGTGTTGTTTATAAATTGTAACTACATGTAAATATTGTATGTTTTGTATATATTCATTGCATTTCACATTTCCAGATCTTAGTCTGCTTGTTAGTAGAGCTTCATCTGAGTCCAACTGAGCTGCTCTGGCAACTTTATTTTGGGGGTAATTCTCCAAATGAGTTTGGGGTGGGGGGGGGGGAGGGTAATTTCAAGCCACCACACTGAGAAATACCCCCAAAATTGGTTCCCCATTCGCCAGCCAGACACCAACAGACTGCAGGGTGAAAATGCCCACGCTGGCTGGGGACTGCATGAGGCTGAGCTCTCAGCTGGGCACTCCCTCCACCCAGCAAGTGTGGGATGTGAGCAACCCAAGCAGCAGATGAAGGTGTTGCCAGCAGGTTAGTGACAGCAAGCCCCTGAGAGCAGCTCTGCTGTGCACCTTCACCCCAGCTCCCCAGCACCACCTCCATTTCACAGCTCTGCAGCTCAGCCGTGCGCTGTAGGACCCGGTGCAGACCACTGCCTGTGGGAGAAGCAAAGAGCTCTGCTCCTTTCCCTTCTCTGCAGGCAGTCTTGTGGTGGCACACTTACAAAGCAGCATCCATTTGGTGCACCAAAGCCAGGGGACAGAGCAATGCCTGAAGCCTGGTGTGGCCATGGGATCAAACACGAGCCCCGAGCTGCCTGCGGAGCGCGCACGCCATGGGCACACTCTGCACCCAAGAGTTTAACCTAAATGTTCTCCTTTTAAGTGCAAAAATTGCCCCTGCAGTACTCAGCTGCCTTCCTGCCAGCCCCATGAGTCTTTCCTTTCTTTGCTGCAGAAGAAAACAGACACCTCTGCTGCAATGCACAGAGCCCCCAGGGACACGCAAGCAGCACTAAGCCTTCCTGCACTGGGAAGGGCCACATCCTGCACTTCACAGGAGCTGCTCTAGCCAGCTGGCCTCAGAGCAAGCAGTGAGCAGGCTGTGCACCATCTCCTTCCCCTTCACTCCTTCCAGATGAAGCTGCTGTGTTCAGGGCTAGGATGGTGACACTGAGAAAGAATCAATGTGCAACCAGAAACTTCTTAAGAAAATTCAATGAGGAGGAAACTTCCTTTGCACCTGTAAATGGACTCAAAGATTTGGGAACTTGCTGTCATAGAATCAGAATTGTCAGGGACCTCAAGGATCAGCCAGTTCCAACCCCCCTCACACTAGATCAGGTTGCTCAGAGCCACATCCAGCCTGGCTGCAAAAAGCCTCCAGGGATGAGGCTTCCACCACCTCCCTGGGCAACCTGTGCCAGTGTCTCACCACCCTCATGGGGAAGAAATTCTTCCTAAGGTCTAATCTAAATCTCCCCTCCTCTAGCTTGGATCCATTCCCCCTAGTCCTGTCACTACCCCACACCCTAAAAAGTGTCTCACCACCCTCATGGGGAAGAATTTCTTCCTAACATCCAATCTGAATCTCCCCATTTCTAGTTTTGCTCCATTCCCCCTGGTCCTAGCACCTCAACCAAGATGGTAACAGCACCACAGGAAGGGCCTAAAACACATGGTGGAAAAAAAATAGATTCCTCAGCCTCAGAGCAGCAAGACACATGGTGTGTGGCTATTGCTTATCCTGACCATGGGAAGAACCAAAGCACAAGGACCTCACCTCAAAACTGGGCAGAGCAAGGCTGCAAACCAGGCTCAGCTCACACTGCTTGGTCCTTATGCCTCACACTACCTCCAACATCTCACTGAGAGATGGTTGAAGGCACTAAACCAGCAGAAACTGAAGCCCTCACAAGCAGAAGCTGTGCATGACAGTGGTGCTGTGGATTCTCTCAGCCTGGCTTTGGAGCACCAATGCAGAGGAGAGAGATTGAGGTTGGATGTTAGGAAAAACTGCTTCCCAGAAAGGGTTCTCAGGCACGGGATCAGGCTGCCCAGGGAGGTGGTGGAGTCCCCACCCCTGGAGCTACTTAAGACTGATGGATGTGGTGCTGAAGGATGTGGTTCAGCAGCAGTGGCTTAGCAGCAGTGGTGGGATTGTGAGCTCTGGTTGGACTGGATGATCTCAAAGGTCTCTTCCAACCTCAACACTTCTATGATGCTGTTCTGTGACAGTGTGGGAGGCCAGCACCAGCCACACCTTGAGCCCCTCCAGGTTTTGCCTCCAGCTTGAGAAAGACTCTGCCAAGCCACGAGGCAGGAGTTTGTTGCTTGCTTTTGATCTCAGCTGCTCCTCGTGCTTTGATTTCACAGAGCTGACAACATTTGCTGCACCCAGACAAAAGTTCTCTGAATATTCAATGCTGCCACAGTAATGAAGGTATTAAATATAGACAATTCCTCCTGGCACAGCTCTGGTGAGCAATCCTAGGCGGAGAGGATGCGACAGAGCCAGCAAAGTGCTGTGGACACCACTGTCCCAGGAGGTTTCCTCATGGCAAGGAAAACATCCAAGGTGTCTTCTTAGATTGGGCCTTCATTTCTTAAAAGTTATTTTGAGCTGGTTCAACACATGGATAGAAATTAAACTGATGACAACAGCACCATCTGCTCCAGCTACTGTCACGCCACCGTGGCTGGCATCGCTCTTGCAGTGACAGAAAGCCTGTCCTGGGGAAGAAGCCAAGTCAGGTGAGTCTTCCCAGGGAGAACTGTGTGAATTCCATGGGATCCAAGCCTGCAGAGCTCCTGGCTGCAAAAGTGCCCACGCAGAAATGTGGTGCAGCAAAGAGGCTTCCACTACTGCCCCAAGGAACAGGGAGGGAAGGGTGTCCAGGCAGCTGGGTTGAGCAGTGATGCTCACTGCCCTCAGCAGCAGTGAGAATCACAGAATGGCTCAGGTTGGAAGGGACTTCAGAGAGCATCTACCCCAACCTCCCTGCCTTGGGCAAGGATGCCTCTCAACTAGACTTGGTTGCAACCTGGCCTTAAACATATCCCCAGGCAGGAGGCATCCACAACCTCCCTGGGCAGCCTACTCCAGACTCTCACCACCCTCATACTGAAGAACTTCTTCCCCAGCTCCAGTCTAACCCTGCTCTCCCTCAGCTTCAAACCATTCCCCCTTGTCCTGTCTCTAGACACCCTGATGAGAAGTCCCCCTGCAGCCTTCCTGCAGGATCCCTTCAGGTACTGGAAGGCAGCTCTGAGGTCCCCCTGGGGCAGCCCAGGACAAGTGTCTCAGACACACACATGCAGGAGCAGGCACTACCAGCTTGCCTGGAAGACCACAGCAGTAGAACAAAGATTCTCTACATGCTGCTGTCACAAACCATTACCACAGATTGTCCACAGCCACTGAGACCCAAACCGGGCACCAGACACCCTCTGGCCTCATGGGGTTCAGTTCCAGCAACCCAGAAATGAGTGACAGCACTGGAGGGCAGCAGGATGCCCTGTCAGGATGGTCTCTCTATAAATGCAGGGCAGGCAAGGGTGATGCCTTCCTCACACACTGCTCCCTTACCCTAGCAACAAACCAACCTGCCAGATCTCAGGAGCTTTTGAGGCTTTAACAGGACTTGACCTCACCCCAGCAGTCACTATGCCACAAGACAGGGCTCAGAGAAGGTGATTTTGGCTCCTGTTTGGCTTTTCTGCTTTGATTTTGCTTTTCCTGACTAGGAGACACTTCAGATGAGGTCAAAAGTCAGAGTGTGTTTTCTGGATGTCTTGGGGTTTGTTTGGTTTTTTTCCTCAGGCCAGAAGACACAAACAACAGGACATTCATCACCACATTTGCATCTCCCTCCTCATGCTATTGCATAACAGCAGGAAAAACATTCTTCCCTCAAAAGGGTCACAACAGTCTCCCTGTGAGGACAGGCTGAGGGAGCTGAGGCTTGGAGCAGAGGAGCCTGAGGGCTGCCCTCATTGCTGGGGATAAAGATGTGCAGGGCAAGATGTATCAGGAGGAAGGAGCCAGGCTCTGATCAGGGATGCCCAGTGACAGGACAAGGGGGACTGGGGGCAAGCTGGAGCAGGGAAGGTTCCACAGGAACAGAAGGAAAATTTTTTTTACCTCTGAGGGTGCTGGAGCCCTGGAGCAAGCTGCCCAGAGAGGTTGTGGAGTCTCCTCTGGAGGAATTCCAACCCCACCTGGATGTGTTCCTGTGGGACCTGCCCTGAGTGCTCCTGCTCTGGCAGGGGGCTTGGACTGGATGATCTCCAGAGGTCCCTTCCAACCCCTAACATGCTGTGAGAGCCAGAGCTCCTGCTTCTAAACCAAAAACCCAACAGCAGCTGCCTTTGTCCCTTTGTTTTTCCTACTGAGGGAAGAGATCCTGCACCCTGCTGAGGCACGAGAGGGATTGTCAGGTAAGGATGAACCAGCAGAGAAAAACCTTCACCACAAAACACATCCCTGTGGAGCACTTGGATGTCTCCCTCCAGCTGGGTTTGACCCAGTTTGGGCCACTTGGGATGGCAATCAGGCTGCAATCTGTCTTGCCTCGGTTTTAGTTTTACTAAGCCAAGGAGCAGATTGGCAACGAAAGCAGATGCAGGCAGCATGAAGAGTGACAATCCACACGGGAACCTGGACCATAAATTCAAGCCAAGGAGTTGTAAAACCATTCTGTCCCCTCCCAACCCAAAGGCTAAAGGGGGGAACCAGTTTAAAAACAAAAAAGCAGAACCCCTGTGGTTTAAATCCACCCTAGAAAACAGCTGGCAGCCCAGTGGGTGCCTCTTTTCCCTTTCCACAAGGATGAAGAGTGGAAATTGTCCACATTTCAGACTGCCTCGAGTTGAGGAATTCAAACTGAATCTTCCTTGGTACCTTTGTTAAAAATAAATGAGGTGCAATCAGTCTGCTCAGGGATTTTTTATCCCCTTTCAGCTCTAAATGCAGCTCTGCTGTCACAGGGATGATATGCAGAAAAGGACAGCAAGCTTCAGAGCCTTGCTTCTTGCTTAAAATAATATTCCTGCTGCTCTCAGGTTACAAGGGATCCATTGATGGTGGGGAAGGTCACAGGCTCTCTCTCTAAATCACTAATACAAAGGCTGGGATAAACAGGGATGCTGGCATTTCAGCTTCTTTTACTGCTGTGCATGAACAGACTATTTGAGGAGGTTCTGGCCACACCTAGAGCCACAGAGCTTTGTCATTCCTTATCAAGGGAGGCAGGGAGCAGGCTGCTGCTGGCTTCTGCTCTCACACTGAGATGAGACAGCAGCAAAGCCAGCCCCAGACACTGCAGCCTCTCAGCTATCCTCATTCTCACAGATGGGAAGCGTTCAGGGCACTTCTCTCCCTGCAGACCACAGAGCCCAAATCCATCCCAAACCTCATTTTACACACCTGGATCCCCCCTCAGCATCACCCAGGTACACCCAGCTCCCTCTTGCTAAGGAGGGCTCTCTGGTACCTCAGCCAGGCCATTTCAAGCCCTTTTGCCACCAGGGCTTGGTAAGATGCTTTTCAGCTGCACACAGACTCTGCCACCACTACAGCACAGGATTCTGCTGCTTAAGAACTGAAGCACCAAGAAGCTTTTGGATGGTGACAGAGCAAACCAAGGCATGGAGGCAAAAGAACCTCTGCAAGGGGAGGACCTGAGTGACAGTGACTAACGAAACACACTCTGGAGCTCAGCATGGCCCTCAGACAGCAGGGACAATAAACCCTGTGATCAGGCACAAGAAAAGCAGTGCCACATCTGAGAGATTAAGCTTTACTAAGCAGTCTTCATGACTCTCTCCCCCTCTTGCCTGGAGGAACCTGGAGGAAGGGAGGAGCTGGCAAGATAATTCAGCTCACACAGAACAGGGGGGAAAGGCAAAGCTCCTGCCAAGTAGGCTACAAACCCAGTGATGACAGCTCAGCAGAGCTGCTGAGGAGGGATTCCCAATGCTGGAAGCCCAGCAGATCCCTCAGGAAGTTGGGCCCCATCTTGCTCTCAGCAACTCCAGCTCCAAGCTCATGCCCAAGGCAAGAGCCAGGCAAGCACCAGCTGCCTCATGAGGAAGCTCCCAAGAGCAGAGCAGAGGAATGTGGGTCTGGGTCTGCCAGGCAAGACTGAAAATGGATGGGAAAGAGGACAGGAAAGATTGATGAGAAAACCAAGGAGACAAGAAAAGCAAGGAGACAAGAAAGCAAGGCCACATGTGCACATGGTCTGGCTGGTGCCCACTGCCCTGGACAAGAACAAACCCAGGAGCACTGTGGTAGGCTCCTTCCTTCAGCTCACAGTTGCCCTTTTCAGATCACCCACCCACAACCCTGCAAGTCTCCTCTTGGCAAGCCCCAGAGTCACTCCCTTTGTCACAGGACAGGTCCAGCACCTTCATTCTGGTCCCATCCTTCCTCAATCTCTCCTCTTGCTTACTGATGGGCAGTGCCCACAAGCATCACCATTTGAGCAGACCTTTAGCTGAGCTTTCTACCTGCTTTCCCTTTTTGCACCCAACAGCAACATTTCCTACTTCTCCTTACGCATGCCAGCCAGGCTCTCCATCATTCCAGCAGAAGGGACAAGCATGTCACCCTCTGTGCCATTTGGAGGTGCCCATCATTAAAAGCTGCTTCCACAAACCCCTCCAGCTAGCTCCAGGGCAGCAGCGTTTGTCATGATGATGAGGCAAAACCACCCAGAAAGGAGTAACTTCAGAGGGCAGAATTTATTTAGGATGAAGTCTGCCCTTGAATTCACAAGATCACAGGATCACAGGATGTTAGGGGTTGGAAGGGATCTCATGAGACCATCAACTCCAACCCCAGTGCCAGAGCAGGACCATAGAATCCAGCACAGGTCACACAGGAACACATCCAGATGGGGCTTGAAAGTCTCCAGAGAAGGAGACTCCACAACCTCTCTGGGCAGCCTGTTCCAGTGCTCTGTGACCCCTCACAGTGAAGAAGTTCCTCCTCATGTTGAGGTGGAACCTTCAGTGTTGTGGTAAGTAAGTGGGAGCTGAAAGTGAACCACAAAAAGCAGTTCTGGCTTTGGATTCAATCCCAGCATTGGGCTTGCTGACACCTGATGTGTGACAGCACAAGCTGCAGCTCCTGGCAGAGAGAGCAGACAAAGGTTCACTCTGTAACACAACCACACCACTCAGCTCCATCCCAGGTCTCACCTGAAACCACCAAGGTAATTCAGTCCCAGCAGCTCTTACCCCATCACCCCCAGGATCTGCAACGGGAGGGTAATAAAATCCTCAGCACCTGCACAGAGGTGGTCAGCACTTTGTACAGGGTGGGGAGGGAACATGAGCCATGGGGACATCTTCACAGGAGCACAGAATGTCAGGGGTTGGAAGGCACCTCTAGAGATCATCCAGTCCAACCTCCCTGCCAGAGCAGGAGCACCCAGGGCAGGTCACACAGGAACACATCCAGGTGGGCTTGGAATTCCTCCAGAGAAAGAGACTCCACAACCTCTCTGGGCAGCTTGCTCCAGGGCTCCAGCACCCTCACAGGGAAAAAGCTTCTCCTCCTGTTCCTGTGGCACCTCCTCTGCTCCAGCTTGCCCCCATTGCCCCTTGTCCTGTCCTTGGGCATCCCTGAGCAGAGCCTGGCTCCATCCTCCCCACATTGCCCTCCACATCTTTATCAATAGGAATGAGGTCACCCCTCAGGCTCCTCTGCTCCAAGCCCCAGCTCCCTCAGCCTGGCCTCACAGGGAGATCTTCCACTGCCTGCAGCAGCTTTGTGGCTCTGTGCTGGACTCTTTGAAGCAGTTCCCTGAGATTGAACTGAGGGGTCCAGAACTGGACACAACATTCCAGCTGTGGCCTCACCAGGGCAGAGCAGAGGGGCAGGAGAACCTTTCCTTTGACCATACCCCAAATGAAAGACACTTTCAGGTGAAAGTTTCACAGGCTGCTCCTCACCCACACATGGAGTTCACAAAAGCCTAAGGCTACAAACCACCCCCCAGGAAGCTGATCCCACTGGACTACTCCTTGTGTTGGGAAAGGCTCCTCTGGCACACCCCTTCTGCCCTCGCTGTGTCCTCCAACTGACCACACAAGGAGCACATTCACCTTGAGTCCTGCAAACCAGGGCAGGATCATTTTGTCACCTAGAAGCCCACTGTAAGCAAATGTTCAGCCTGGACAGATATTTCTGACACTGCCATGCTGCTGATCACCACTCCAAAGCCTCCTGCACCCCTCCCACCAGGCACCTCCAGTCACCAACATCCAACAGCCCCTTCCCAGGACAGGGACCCATGGAGAAGCCAGCACGCACACATCCCCTCCAACCCTCAGACTGCTTTATCCCAGCTCTTTCTTGTCCTCCTTCCACTCACATCTTGCTGCACCTCAGCCTAAAGAGAGCCCAGGTGGTGCCCTTCACCCTCTTGCCACCCAGAAGCCAGAGCAGCCAGCCAAGACACACACTGCTTGCCCATCACTCTGCCTCTCTTCTTGCCAGTGACAGACCTGCTCTGCCCTCAGCTCAACTGAGACTGTGCACAGCTGGCCAGAGGAGTTCCCTGCAGCAAGAAGCTGACCTGAAGTGACAGCTGAGAGGAAGGAGCAGAGCTGCTTGGGAGCAAGACACATCCACACCTTCGTGGAATGGCCAAGCCAATGCATCCAGGGCCTTGAACACAAGTCTTATGAGGAGGAGCTGAGGGAGCTGGGGTTGGTCAGCACTCAGAAGAGAAGGCTGAGGGGAGACCTCATTGCCCTCTACAACTACTTCAAAGGAGGCTGGAGCAAGGTGGGAGTTGGTCTCTTCTCACATGCATCAAGTGACAGGGCAAGAGGAAACAGCCCCAGGTTGTGCCAAGGAAGGTTCAGTTTGGATATTAGGAAAAAATTCTTCACAAAAAGGGTTCTCAGGCACTGGATCAGGCTGCCCAGGGAGGTGGTGGAGTCACCATCCCTGGAGGTGTTTAGAAGACACTTGGATGTGGTGCTGAGGGCTGTGGTTCAGCAGCAGTGGTGGGGTTGGAAGCTCTGGGTGAGTGGTTGGACTGCATGATCTCAAAGGTCTCTTCCAACCTCAACAGTTCTGTGATAGCATCACCCAATCAAGCTTGGGTCAAATAAAAGATTGAAGGTTTCTTAGGCAATTTCACCACTCTGAACATTCCCTGTTTCTCCACTTTCAACTTCAAAAGGTCATCCTAGCAAACACTTCTTTCCAGTGTATGGGAAACAGTTGATTTATCTCAAAAATGATCTCCAGGCCAGCACAAACACAGACACTGCTGAGCTGGATATGTTCAAGGACCACAGGAGAGGCTTCTTTAGATTTTCTTTCTTTTTTTTTTTTATTTTTTTGAGCTGTTTACAAACACCTCCAAGAATTTCATTCTGCAGCAAGTGACCTGACACACTGCTGAAATCCATCTGAAATTACATCAGGCACTTCCAGGCAGACAGCCTGGGACAGGAGCTGATGGGGAGCCATAAAGTGAAATGCTGACAGGTGGCAGAACCCCAGGGTGTGCTAAGTCATACACATGCTACTCAAAACCAAGGCCAGGAGTGGTTTCATCACCTCTAAGGGCTGAAGTTTCTCCACAAAGAGCAGAATTTAACAGAGCCCTTCCCCTCCTGGGGACTTGTGTGATCTGTCCCTTAGAATCACAGAAGCATAGAATTGTTTGGGTTGCAAAAGTCTTCTAGGATCATCCAATCCAACCTTCAACCCAACACCACCATGGCCACTAAACCATGGCCCCAGGTTTCTTGAATGCCTCCAGGCATGGGGACTCCACCACCTCCCTGGGCAGCCTGTGCCAGTCCCTGACCACTCTTGCAGCAAAGATTTTTTTTTCTGATATCCAACCTAAACCTCCCCTGGCACAATTTCAGGCCATTTCCTCTTGCTTTATCACCTGATGGCAGGGAGAAGACAACATCCCCCACCTCACTCCAGCCTCCTTTCAGGGAGTTGTAGGAAGCAATGAGGTCTCCCCTCAGCCTCCTCCTCCCCAGACTAAACAACCTCAGTTCCCTCAGCTGCTCCTCACAGCACTCACAGCCCCTTAGGACTGCACTTCACCCCTCAATAATTCCCCCCATCAGCCTTCCTCCTTCCCATCATCACAGCCAACCAAGTCACAGCTCACCTGGAGCCACACAGATGCTGTGACCAGAGGACAGCTCAGGGATAATCTGCTGCCTTCCCAGGGCACTGCTGGTGGAATCCCACTGAGGGAGGGCAAAGATGAGCAGGCAGTGACACCAGATCAGCTCTAGGAAGAGAGGTCAGGGCAGGTACAGCGAGGAGGCCACAAAGATGGAAATAATTAGCCTGGCTGCAGCAATAATCCCTTTAGCTTAACAGAAGGTATCCCCTGGTGCTCCCTTTCCTTGGATATTTAAAGAAAGCCCTGACAGGAGGAGCCCCTCCACACGTAATGACTGCCTTTACTGGTTGGACTGGGTGGAAGGGGAAGAGAAAACTCAGTGGCTTGATTCCTGAGGAGCATGTGCAGAGAACACCCACTTCAGTCTGAGGGCACAGGTACATCTCCTCCAGACTCCTCTGTAACCTCCACATGCTCTCCACAGGCACTTGAAAAACCAGCCTCCCACTGGCAGATTTCAGTGCAGAACAAAGCTCCAGCATGCAGATGGAGGAGACCAATCCTGCTGCCAGAAGAGATCCAGAGATCTGTTCAGTGCCTCACAGCAGAGCCATGCCCACCTTCAAAACCACAGAAGGGGTTACCCAAAGAGCCACAGCTCTCTGCTATAGCCACCACATCCTGGCTAGCACAGGCAGCTCAGGACTGAGTGCTGGGCATGCTAGAAAGCCAGGCAGGAGCTACACTGCACAGAGCAGGGACCCCATCAGTGGTGCATCTCCTAGAAGGAGCAGTGATCCTTGCACCTCGGAGCCAGAGGTGCTCTGCAAGGTTTTGGCAGGGCTGCCTGCACTGAGCAGCTCCCTGACCTCTGCCCAGCACCATTCACCTGAGCTCTGGGAGCTGTCCACCACATTTCAAGTTCTGCTGGAGCAGGTTCCTCAGCGATCTGCTCTGTCATTGCCATGCTTGGCAAGCTTGGAGCCTTGAGGTCCCTTCCAACCTGGTATTCTATGATTCCATAATTCTCTTCCCAGGACTGGTTTGAGATGAGTGGGGCCATCTCTGCAAGGATTAGCAACCCAGCTCAAGTTACCTCTGCAGTCACCTCCCTTCTCTTCTGTCTGCAGGGGCAGGCAGAGCCCTGCTGGCCCATTACAGCACTGAGTAGCCCAGCTGCAAGGCCATGCCCTCAGAGCAAGCCCCACACACCGTGCCAGCCCTCCTCCCCTCTCAACACCACGGGTAAGCAAGAAAAGCTGTGGTGGTAGAGAGCAGAGGTTGTCCTGGCTGGGCAGAAAACTCCAGAAAACCATTCCAGCTCTGACTGCAGTGCTGGTGAGAGATCCCTGAGAGCTGCTGTCCTTCTCCCAAGACATCAGCTGGTGCTTCCCTCAAGAGAGGCTGGGAACAGCCAAGATGCTGAGCCTGGGGTTCCCCCTCCATGGGGCTACAGGGCAGGCATCCAAGGGAAGCAATGCTCTGAGGTTCTGTTTAAGAGTCTCAGCTGCTCTCACACAGCTGGAAGGCTCCATCCTGCTTTTGCAGGAAGGGCTCACAGTGCTGTTCAACAGACCACCCAGCTCTGCAGTTCTCAAAGCCTACACCCAGAACACACAACACACAGACCTGCTCCTTCAGGGGCTGTTTGCTCTGCCTGTGTGCAGAGCCATCACCCTCTCAAACCTGTGCTACATTGCAGGAGCTCCAGAGACAGCCCTGACATGCTCAGCATCACCCAGCTGAAGGATCCACGAGTCCAGGACACCTCACTATGAGCTTCCAACTTCCACAGCCCAGCCCCACACCTACACACAGTCTAGGAAGCAATAAGCCAACCCAGTAGCCAGCTGACCTCATCAACCAGCAGGCTGATCAGACTGGGAAATACTGGGGGCTGGGTGAAAGCCAGGGCCCTGATGCTCTCTTGACTAATTCATCAGGTGTCAGAGCATTGCTACAGCTAAATTAGCAGCACTGCCTCCAAAGATGCCAAAGCAACACCAAAGCCTTATCTGCAGGCTGGGCTGCCAAAAGGACCTTATTCTGCTCCAGACCAACTCCAATCTCCAGCTTTCTTCCAGCTTTTCAGGCACGTTCCTAGGGGGTGGGGGAGGAAGGGAAGGGGCCACCCTCAGCACTTTCCCTCAGACACTGCTTCATGATCCAGTTTTCAAGGCTTTGCAAACCAAAAGGGATTTGTCTGAAAGTCTGGACATGGACACACCCCAGCAGCAGCAGCATCTCAGCAGCGATGCCAATGCCCATGCAGGGCACAGTGGCACTCCAACAGGCACACCCTTACCTGGCTGTGCCTGCCAGGACAATCAGCTACTCCCATCACAGGCTTTCAGGAGAAACAGCCCAGACACCATCTCCAAAGCATTTTCAACGTGGCTTTCCCCCAGCTGCTTCTACCAGCCCCAGCACACTTGCAAAGCCCAACTTGCAAATGAGGATACAAACGTCACCATGGAGCAGTTGGCTCCACTCCTCCACTACTACATGGTGAGAATCACTCAGCTAAGCCTCAGCAAATACACAAGGAGCAAGGCGGTTCCCAAACACTTCCAAACCCCATGGCTGGAAAAGCCCTGGAAAAAAAAGACAATGATGCAACACAGATCATAGAATCAGAGAATTGTCAGGGTTGGAAGGGACCTCAAGGATTATCCAATTCCAACCCCCCTGCCATGGGCAGGGACACCTCACACCACAGCAGGTTGCTCACAGCCACATCCAGCCTGGCTGCAAAAACCTCCAGGGATGAGGCTTCCACCACCTCCCTGGGCAACCTGTGCCAGTGTCTCAACACCCTCATGGGGAAGAATTTCTTCCTAACATCCAGTATGAACCTACCCATCAAAAAGCATGCAATGAAGAACATGGCTCTTCAAAATGAAGCAGAGGAACAAGGCAGAAGACTGACACCCACCTTACTGGCATGCTACAAGAGTTGGGTTCAGCCCAACAGGAAAAGAGCAACTGCAGTGTTACATTTCCATCGTTTTTAGCCTGGTCTCCTGGCCAGGGGAGAAGCCTCCCCCATAGCTTTTGGGAAGGAAAGGAGAAAGCTGCAGGACAGATAAATATGGTCACTTGGTCCTGCTGAAGCTGCAGTTCATCAAGCACAGAGGGAATGGGGCAGGCTGAATGAAGACTGGAAGCAGAGGGCAGCACGGTGACACAGAGGAGCTGATGCAGGCTGAGGAAGAGTAGATTAGAAGCCTGACCCCTAAATACTTACACAGTGCTTGAGGAGGGTGAGTAATGAGGGAAGGAGGAACACAAACCCATACCACTGCACTTGTGTCACCTGCATCTTGTCACCTGAAGGGACCAGACCCTTCTTCTCCCTAGGAGCTCCCCACAGGGCACACAGAGGTCCTGCCCCCTCTGCCCTCATCTCAGCTAATCCCAGCTGATGAAGGATAAGTGTCCACATCTTATCAGTGATGCCACCTGCCTCCAGAGCAGCTAACAGCCTGGCAGAGCCCACAACATCCCCATGTGTCTCACGCTCATGTCAGATGGGACCTCTGCAACAAGTTCACCTGAAAGCTGCAGAGCAGCACTGAGCTGTCCCCAAGCTGAACAAAAAGTCCTCTTTCAGAGAGAAACAGCCTTTGTTTGAAGGCTCCCCATGATGACAACCATGCTTTGCACTTTCACTCATTAAACCAGGCAGAGCTGGTTTAGTTCCAGTTTCTCCAGGGTCAGCTCCTGGCCATCTTGCTGTGCAAGATGAAGACAAAGCCACAGCACTGGACACCTCCACACACAGACTAATGCCCCAATAACCCTTTTCAAACAAACACAGATCATCAGGTCTTTCATTTTAAGCTGTGTGTTCCAAGACTTAACCACCCTAAGGTCCTCTCATGCTGCAATCAAGCATGATGGAGCCCCAAGCTACCAACTCTTGCGACAGGCATCCCATTTTCCCAGGGCACAAGAGTTGGGGCTCACAACCCAGACTCCACCTCATCCTAATTCTCAAGTCCTCAAGCCTTAAATCCCAAGAGCCTTTGGCAGCCTGAGGTACCTTTGCTAACACTGGGGAATGGCACAGGGAATTGTGCTGGCTCCTCCCAAACACTGTTATTCTATCTAGGGCAAGAATGAGAAGATCACATTTAATCCTCTCATCAAGTGAGAATTGGCTGTCTGATAAATCTCTGTGCAATACAGGCAAATCAGCCAGCATCATGCTTTTCTCCTTAGGTTGAGCATCATAGAATCAGAGAATGATTTAGGTTGGAAGGGACCTTAGAGACCATCTACTCCAACCTCCCTGCCATGGGCAGGCACACCTCCCACCACACCAGGCTGCCCAAGGCTTCATCCAGCCTGGCCTTGAACACCTCCAGAAGGGGAGCATCCTCTCAGGGCAACCTGTTCCAGTCTCACCACCCTCATATTGCAGAGCTTCTTCCTAGGCTCCACTCTAACCCTGCTCTCCCTCAGCTTCAAACCATTCCCCCTTGTCCTACTCCTAGACACCCTGATGATAAGTCCCTCTCCAGCCTTCCTGTAGGTTCCCTTCAGTTATTGGAAGGCCGCTCTAAGGTCCCCCCAGAATCTTCTCTTCTCTTCTCCAGGCTGAACAACCCCAGCTCTCTCAGCCTACCCTCAGAGCAAGAGGGGGTAGGGGTAAGACCCAAGTATTCTGCACATCAGGGACTCAAGTGTAACTCGGTTAGACTAGTTCTCATTTCTAGAGAGAGAATGAGATTTTCATTCTCCTTCTCTCAAGGGAAGCTGTAAATGCCCAGCTGAGACCTGGTTTGATCGACCACCTTGAAGGAAAAAAAAAAAAAAAGGTATGCCAAAAAAACCAAGACAGATTGAACTGCACAAAGAAAACCATGAAAGACTCCAAACCTGAGGCACTGGCAGCAAAACCCTTCACTGGAGGTAAGAGGGCAGCCATTGCTTGACAGAAGGAATTAATGACTCTCAGTAGTGAATTTTGTTCCACTCATTCAGACAGGAGTCAGACATCTGCCCAGATCCACGCAGATAAACACAGGGCAGCCCAGGAATACGCTGCATACAAATTGCTGAAGTGATGGCTTAGCTCATCTCAGCTGCTCCTTCCAGCCAGCCTCTTGCTGCAAATGGAGCTGCTGCTGCACCTCGCCTGGTGGTACCACCAGCAAATGGAAGGAGAAACTCCCTTTAAAGTGATGGTAGCTGCCCTCTCCGAACCAACAACGGGGATGCATTGCTAGGTGTTAAAAAGCATCTTCCCGAAGCCAGCCCTCCCCCTTGTGCTACCACAGCAGGCAGGGATGCAGCAAAAATCTCCATCCCTCACCCGAAATGAGCCGTTTCTGCTCCTCGTGGGATTAATTGCTCTGAGCAAGAAGGGCAGGTGTAACACACGGCACATCTGCAAACACCTGGCGAGAAAACTTCCTTTTTCATGCTTGTGAAGTCACTGACTTAAAACAAAGACAAACCCAGCTGCTAAAAGGAAAAGAAAATAAGGCAAACCCCAAAAAGGGGGCCAGCCCCACGCCCTGCCTGGTGTCATTTTAGGACAAGAAAGAACAAGCAGCGGGGAAAGAGACCGATGAAATCGACACGGGGTCAATTTCAGCACAACACGGGGACACCAGCGAGGTGCACGGCACGTCCAGGGACCGCCGACACCACCAGTTACACCAAGCAGCACCACCCCAACCCCACAGGGCTTGGCAACAGCATCCCCAGCCGGGCTGGGGTACACCCAGGGTTTGGCACCCCGGGAACCCACCTCGGGTGCTGGTAACATTAAATATTAGGATCCTTTGGCGGGCATCTGAGGGATGCAACAAAGCAAGGCAACTCCGGGCACCGTGACCTCAATAACGTTTGCCACCCCGAAATTTCAGCCTGGGCGTGGACAGCTCCATTTTCTGAGATGCTTTTTGCTCGTCGTTTACTATTCTTGATTGGTTTTTTTTTTTTTTCATTTTTTTCCTTTTTTTTTTTTTTCTTAATTACAGTTGCCCCTCGCCTCCCCTCCCTCTCCCCGAGATCCAGAAGATGGCACCGCGCCGGGGCGGGAAGGCGCTGCCCACCCCTCCTGCCGCAGCCCCGCCGGCATAGCCCCCAGCCCCACCTGCCGCTGGGAACGGGGCGAAAAAAAAACGGCGAAAAAAATGGGATGAATAAAGAAAAAATAATCCTTCTGAGCCCCTCTCTCCTTCCCTCGGTTCCTCCGCACCATCCCCCCGCACCGCCGCGCACCTGCAGCCGGGCGGCCGCGCTGCCGCAGGGGCCGCCCCTCGCCCCGCTGCACCGGCACCGGGGGTGACACGCCCCTCCACGGCGATTTTTTGGGTTGAAATGGTTGGGTTTGGGTTTTTTTTTTCCATTGCCCCTTTTTTTTTTTTTTTCCCTCTCCACCCCGTTTCACGCTTTTCAAATTGGAGACAGCGAACCGCAGCGCCGGCACACCGGGGAAAGGAGAGGGGATCCAGGCGTGCAGCAACCATCTCCCGCCACACTCCCCTCCCTATGCACCTCGCTCCCGGAGGCCGTGGCCCTACCTGCCGCTGCAGGGGAGTCCGCACCGGAGCCGGGCGGCGAGTGACAGCGGCGGCGCGGGCGGGGCGGGCCGGGGGCGGGCGCGCCAGCTCCGGAACCTTCGCCGAGCCGGCGGGGGGGTGTCCCCCACAGTGGCACCGCGCATGCGCCAGGCCGCTCGTACTCCCCCCTCCCACCCCCCAAAAGGAAAGCGGTCCCCGGGCCAGCTTGGCGCATGCGCAGTGCGAGGGAGGGGCCGCCGCCGTCTTTTGTCTGAGGGAAGCGGGAGCGGCGATCCTGCCCGGCAGGGGGCGCTCAAGCACTGCCCCATCCCTCCCCACCAGTCCCCAGCGCCGTTTCGTGCTCGGCGCTGCCGAGGATCATGCGGTCTGACAGCAGCCTCTGCCCAGCCAGCCCAAGGGTGATGGGAGACATCTCCTCTCCCAGCCCTGGCTCCTGTTTTTATAGAGTCGTTTTGCTTGGAAACGACCTCAAAAATCATCAAATCCGACTGCTCTCTTAACTCTGCCAAGGTTGGTGCTAAACCACATCCCTCAGCACCACATCTCTGCCTCTCTCAAACACCTCCAGGGATGGGGGTCCCACCACTGCCTTGAGCAGCCTGTTCCAGTCTTTGAGAACCCTTTCAGTGAAGAAGTTCCTTCTAAAACCCAACCTGAACCTCCCCTGGTGCAACTTGAGGCTGCTTCCTCTCGTCCTGCCACATTACTTGGGAGCAGAGCCCAACCTCACCTGGCTCCAACCTCCTTTCAGGGAGTTGTAGAGAGCCAGGTCTACCCTCAACCTCCTTTTCTACAGGCTGAACAACCCCAATTCTTCAGCTGCTCCTCACCAGACCTTTCTCCAGACCCTTCACCAGCTTCATTGCCCTTCTGTTGACCTGCTCCCAGGACCTCACCAGACACTGCTTGAAGAGCTGGATTCACTGTCTCAAGTCCAGCTGTGCTCAGCTGCCCTCAGCATGCTCAAGAACACACAGTGTGTGTGGCAGATGCTCTTGGAGGGCACACAGACCACACACACCCACCCCAGTCTGTGTGGGTTGATGCCAGACCACAGCTATGAAGTTGGGCAAAATGCAATAGGGAGACAGGGAATGGAGGAGGGGAATATTGGGAGCAAATATGTGATGTTGTTAACTTTGGTCTTATTCCTGTAAGATGTGAAGCAACCTGCTGGGAAAGTACCACTCAGGGGGCCAACAGCTTAGCATGGTAAGTGTGGGAGGACTTCATTCTGCCTTGAGTGGTTAGGAGATGCTTGCAGGAGCAGTTGGGACACACTGGCTTGTATGACAGAGGGAGAAAGCAAGAAGCAGACCACCTCCTGAGCACCTGTGGGGTTTACAATGAAATGAAGGCTTGCCCTGTCAGAAGTCACCCACTAGATGGGAAGGAAAAGCCCACTGGAATACTTGCCCTCAGTATCCAATGAGATGAAGAGACCAACAGCTCACTAACTGCTGGCAGCATCTCCTTACCTTCCTCACCAGCCCCCTGACAGCAGCTACACTGTGCAGCCAGCCAGGTTTGATTTCATCCACTGGTAAGCTCCACTCTGACAAAGAGAAAGCAGCCTCCTCCTACACAGGGCAGGAAGCTCTGCAGCCATTAACCACACACCTCCCACTACTGTACAATGGCAATGGGATTCCACAGCATGCATGGAGGAACAGTGGTGGGCAGCTTTAATTAGCATCTGGTTCAGCAGATACCTGTGGGAAGGAGTCACCAGGTGACATGTTAATCACTGAGGCATTGGGGAGCACTGGGATTCCCTTACTACCCAACAGAGGACCCACAACCCAGCCTGAAACACTGGGAAGTGGAAGATGAGGCTGAAGAATCAAATTGCATTCCCAAAAGATTCCTCTTCACCTGGCCTGCTTCATTTGGAGGAGAACTGAGGTGCCTTGGCTCTGCTTGGGAACATCATGGACACAGTGAAGATCCCTCGATGGACTTCCTGCCCTGCATTGGAGGCTTAGCATCCCTGGCAGTTGGATTTAATGGAGAAACTGCAGGAGGGATCTCCTGTCAGACAGGCTCCAGGTTTCAGTTTTACCTGAGAAACAGGGAGGTGTAACTCAAGGGCAAATGTCCAGGCCAAGAACAGGCTTCTGGCAGAGGTTGTGACAGAGAAAGCTCAAGAGGGATAAAGAGAAACAGATGTGAATCTACAGCATCAGAGGGTTTTAAAAGCAGATAGGGTTGGGAATGGTCCATCTTAGCTTGGAATTAAGGTCTCAAGGTGTGTTGTAGCCAGCCATGTGGAGAGCCAAAGCTCTGCTCTTACTACAGTATCAATAACTGCAGAAGTCCAAAGTACAGACATATGAGGGGAAGCAAAGTGGATTCATGAATATGCACCACCATGAAGCAGGGCTTTCTCAGGTCAGCAGAAACAGGCAAGGCAGCTAGAACCAGAGGAATGCCTCTTTTCTGCCTTTTTTTTTTTTTTTTTAGCTAGGAAATATCCACTATGAATAATTGGAGACATATCTCCTCCAAAAAAAAAAAAAAATAGCACTGCTTTGGGAATTGTAAAGCAACTACTACACTGCTACAAGGAGATCCATCCTTGTGAGGTAACAGGGAGCAAAGCTGCATTTGAACTTAGGGTGCAAGCAGCTGGAGTCCAGCTCTGAAACAGCAATTCTTCCTGCAGGCAGGCCAGGTGTGCCAGGAACACCAGAGTGGCTGTGGATCAGCTCAGCATCCTCTAACATGTCTAAAGATGGCAGAACCAAAAGAGACTCCCCACCCTCATTTCTTAACACAAAGTACTCAGGATGATGACACCTGGCTTCCTGAAGTCATCTCAAAGCTCAGCTTGGGCTGCCTGACTTCCCAGCTCACCAGGAACAGAGTCCCTTCTGGATCCAAGAAACCAGGGACCAGGAACACATCATTAGCCAGTCAGGTGATGTTCAGGCAGTGCCACTCTCCACAGAGTCACAGAATCACCCAGGTTGGAAAAGACCTCAGAGATCATCAAGTCCAACCTATTACCTAATACCTAACACCTCACAACAACTAAACCATGGCTCCCAAGTGCCACATCCAATCTTGAACACCTCCAGGGATGGTGACTCCACCACCTCCCTGGGCAGCACATTCCAAGGGCCAATTACTCTTCCTGTGAAGAACTTTCTCCTCACCTCCACCTCCCCTGGTGCAGCCTGAGACTGTGTCCTCTCATTCTGCCACTGGTTGCCTGGGAGAACAGACCAACCCCCACCTGGCTACAACCTCCCTTCAGGTAGTTGTAGAGAGCAATAAGGTCTCCCCTGAGCCTTCTCTTCTCCTTTTACACTCTCTGGCCTGTTGGCAAAGGCTGGTGGAGAATTAAGCAGACCAGAATGCTGCCAGCCCCAGGTGGAACAGCAGTGCTCCTCCATAGTCATCCTCCAGCACGGCAGTCACCTTCCTGCCCTGGCCCTGGGGCACAGCACTTGAAAATAAGCTCCTCAGGGCTCATCAGCAGCCCTAAGGGTACAATGAGCAAAGGCCCAGCCTCTTGCTGTGTAATTCTGTGTTCAGGAAAACAGCAGCACATGGATCTGCTTGGGAAATAAGATTACTGCTAAGAAATAATCAAATCTACATCCAGTTTTTCCTCTTCAGCACCCTGCAGGGCCAGAAACACAGCCTGAGTGTCCATGCCAAATGAGGGAGACGACTCCCCCCAGGTGGGACATCTATATCTATTGCAAGAAAGGTATGGATGTGCTGGAACGTGTCCAAAGATGATCAGAGGGCTGGAGCTCCTCTCCTGTGGAAACAGACAGAGAGTTGGGGCTGTTCAGTCTGGAGAGGAGAAAGCTCTGAGGAGACCTTCTTGTGGCTTTCCAGTATCTGAAGGGGGCTAAAAGAAAGCTGGGGAGGGACTTTTGAGGGTGTCAGGGAGTGATAGGACTGAGGGGAATGGAGTAAAACTACAAGTGGGGAGATTCAGATTGGACATCAGGAAGAAATTCTTCCCCATGAGGGTGGTGAGACACTGGCACAGGTTGTCCAGGGAGGTGGTGGAAGCCTCATCCCTGGAGGTGTTTGCAGCCAGGCTGGAGGTGGCTCTGAGCAGCCTGATCTAGTGTGAGGTGTCCCTGCCCATGGCAGGGGGGTTGGAACTGGCTGATTCTTGAGGTCCCTTCCAACCCTGACAATTCTATGATTCTAAGATGCCACCACCCTCCCTCCCCAGCTGGGAGAAGAATTCCTTCCTATTCAGGTGCCTTCCTTCCCCACATCTTAGCACAGATCTCCAGCTTGCTGCAGATCCACTCCTGGGATGCCAATTCCTGCTGTGCAGCAGGACACTCATTCTGGAGCACATCTCAGGTCCACCTCTGCTCCCTGCTCCCACTCTTTTGCCCTGGATGGATGCAGGGTGCTACTGCTGCTGCAGCAACACTCAGATGCTACAGGAACTGCTGGAACAGCCCAAGTCCTGCAGTGCAGCCAAGCACTCTGAGCCCCAGGTGGAATGAGCTCACAGTAATCAACAGATCTTGTGCTGGCCAAGAGGAACTGCAGAGAAACACTCTGTGGGCACATTCCTCACCTGTAGACACAGCAGGCTGACAGCTGAGGCAAGGTTTAATTACTGCACAGAGCTCTTCTGCCCACTTGGTGTGCACAGAGTGGGTTTGGTTACAGGATAAAAGATCTGTGAACTTATCATACCCTTCCAGCTTGATCCAGGCTTCTTTTGCCTGTTCTTTCTGCTCACTATGCTGCTAGCTACAAACAGGACACTGTTTTGTAACATTGAGTTATAAAGGAAGGGAAGCATTAAGCCTTTAGCTTCCATACCTGTTTCCTCATCCATAAACAGGGCTCATGATCCCCACAGCTGAGTTTTGTAACCTGTTCCACACCATATCCAGGTGTTCCCAGGCAGGTGATACAGAAGGTAGGAGATGACTGGTCAGGCCTCACCTGCTGTGGGAACTGAGCAGCAGGACTGTGTTGGGAATTCTGGGCTGCAGTGGGTTTAAGCCTAATGTCCCCAGGGCCTCATCTGACCACAAGCTGCTTCATTTCAGTCACTTAACTCAGATTAAGGATGGCTTTGGCAAAACCATAGTGGTCCTAGCTGGAATAAACACTCCAGTTCTGCACTAGTTTAATTCCATTACAGCTCAGATCCCTTTTGCCATCTGGCCCTTCAAGTTCACCTGAAGAAAAAAAAAAATAGAAAATGGGATAATGGCTTTCAGAATGATTTCCAGCAGGGAGACAGGATTGATCTCTCTGATCAGCTGCAGGTGCTGGTGCAGGCTGACAGCCCATAGGGTGACCCCTGCTCAGTAAGGAAGCCTCAGGCAGACGCCGCTCCCAGACTCGCTGCCCAGGGCACGGCCGCCGCTAATGCAGCCCTGGCAGCTGCCCAGGAGCCAGCTGCGTTCCAGGAGCTCTCCGGGCTCCGAAGCCCCGAGCTGGGTGTTACACAAGCGGTTTCCCAGCCGTCCTTGTGCTCTGTCAGACACAGCAGGCATTGCTCAAACCAGAACAAGGCTCCTGCAAACCTTCCCCGGCGGCTCTGACTGCGTGGAACTTTGCAGCTCACCAGGGGATAGATGTGAGCCCAGCCGGCTCCGTTCCTCCCAAGTCGAAACCAAACTGCACATATTTGCAGCCCCGACACGGTTCCCTCCAGCTGAAGTCAACTTGAATTTCATCGTCACAGGCAAGGGGAGCAGGATCCACCCCCTCTATCCCCTGCCGAGATGTAAATCGGAGGCAGAAACACCCCCGGGGGTCAGGGCGGGCAGGCAGCGACCAGGCTGTGACTCAGCACAAAGAGCCAGCGAGGTCCCCTCCTAAGCAGCACTGTGCAGGGGAAAACCAACTCCCCGCTTTCCTCTGATCACCTCAGAGCTGGCAAATTCAGACTGAGGTACTCAGACCCTCTTGCCACCACCCCAGCAAGTAAAAGGTAATTCCTTTTTTCCCCGCCTCCCCTATCAGTTGAGGCATGCAGAGCCCAACAACTGCAAACAGAAGATACAAGACCCAGCAGCCCTAAGGATGCGTTTTCCTTAATGAATCATTATTCCATTTCTAAATTGCCTGCTTCAAGAGGCTTTCCAGACCGTTTCAAGCCTGCGTCTAAGAGGCAGAGCTGACTCATCGGGGAGTTACAGGATGCATTCACTTATGTGAGCCTGTGGGAATTAAGAGGTTCCTGGCCTCACATCACAAAGTCAAGACTCCCTTGGCCTTGGTATCCTGGAAGGGCAGCGACTGCTGGCAGAGACTTCAGGATCCTTTTGTGTCTGCACACGCAGACTAAGCCCCAGCAGCTCCTCTCCCTCACGCACAACCCCGGGGCTGTTTACGACCTCGACCCAGATGCCAGCAGTTCCTCGCAAGGCTGAAGCCTGACCACTGCTCCTGGCATTAGCTGTGCCCTTCACTGACAGACTTCAGAGACACCGGCAGCCAGGAGGCAATTTCCCCCTGCGGAGAGCAGCCACCACAGCTCTGGGAACATCGCCCTGGGGTGGAACAGGCTGCTCGCCAAATACCGCTGCGTCTGCAGACGCTGAAGCTCTAAATCGCTCCTGCTTGCTTGCTCCGGGCAGAGCCTGCTGGTGGCCATCTGCGGACTGCCTGTCCTTGAGTCTTTCCTCTTCTGGCCACAGGATGGCGCTCAAAGAGGAGCAGAGCGGGGTGCGGGCAGCAGCACAGCCTCCGCTCCTTGAGCTTGAGTCAGAGCGAGAGCTCAACCCTGGCATGAGGGAGAGGATTGCATCATGCACTGCCACTGACAGGTTTTGCACACGCACGCAAAAAAACAGTCTCCAGGAACCTGCGGGTCGCCAGGAGGGCACAGCAGCTGCAGCACCACCGTGGTCTTGTCCCACTTTTTCTGCCCCCCACACCCAGCCAGCCACCACTTGTTACCTGCTGGAGCTGTACAGTGCCAGGCCAGTGCCTGTGCTCCTTGGCAGCCTCCACCCAGCTTTCAGAGGGGCTTTGAGAGCCATCTGCTGTTATCAGCTCTCATTACAGCATCAGGCAGCACCTTCACCAGCAGCAAGGTCACCCTTCAGCACTGCTCTGCTGTTCTCCCACCAGCATATAGCCAAGCAAGCTTAAAGCCTCTTCTCTAGCTTTAAAACACCACCAGAAGTAAGACCACCCCAGAAGCAAGACCACCACCAGAAGCAGGACCACCACAGAGGGCTCACTTCTTTGCACAAAGGGCTCAGAACTTTCCATAGGGCACCCAGGTACTTCCAACACATGACAAGGAGCAAACCTGAGCACCTACATAGAGCAAGTGACAGAATTTTAGCCTCCCAGCCAAGGCAAGTTCCTAAGTGAAGCCACAACTCTTAAAGGGCCATGTAGAACTATCAAGAGAAGCTTCCAGTGCCTGTAGCTGTTGACAGAGACATGAGCCACCACCAGCACCACAGCAAGGGCTGCACCTCTACATGCAGCAGCACATTTTTGCATCTTTCTTCTGAGACCAGAGAAAGGACTTAAGAACCTTCTTCTCATGCTTCTTCATGAATAAAGCCCCTCTTGAGCAGAAGGGCTGACAACCTGCAGCCTTCTAATAGAAGAGATTTTCCAGCTGTCCAACACACAGCAAAGATCTCAAAAAGTTCTCACCAGACTGTATTGCCTTTATTTGGTCTCTTGACCCCCCCAAAAAACTCCCACAGGCCAGCCTCCAGGGGCTATTATGGTGTGTCAGTGTGAGCTGAAATTCCCCCCACACCAACAATATTATACTGTACCAACAGTACTATATAGGCTGTGATACCCCCTCCTCTTCCTCCTCAGCTTGGGTTGGGTTAAAAGGCCCCAGCTGGCTCCCACCTCCTCCCCTTGGGCCTTAAAAGGGAGAGTGGGGTACGAGTAGGCTCTTGGTGCTTCCCTTTCCCTGCAGCAGCACCTCAGAGGAACTGGTCCTGGTGCTGGTGGGACCAGGCTGTAGAAGCATCTTGCTGTGTCCTAGCTGTGGTTGCCCCGGGGGAGGTTTAGTTGGACATGAGGAAGAATTTAATCCCCAAAAGGGTTGTCAAGCCCTGGAACAGGCTGCCCAGAGCAGTGGTAGAATCCCCATCCCTGGAGTGGTTTCAAAGCTGCAGAGATGTGGTGGGTTAAGAGTTGGACTCAACCCCTGAAAGGTCTCTACCAACCAAAATGATTCTGTGATTCCATGGCTGTTGATCATGTGCTCGCTGTGCCAGGGCCAGCTTGGCTGGCAGGGGCTATCAGGCTCTGCCCCTCATTAGCAGTGGAGCAGTGCAGGCCCTGGCTGCATGCCTCAGGAAGCAGCACAGAACAGGGCAGGTCTGGCATGCTGGGCACCAGACCAGTCCCACGTCCCAGCTTGCCCTGGCACAACCAGCATGCAAACCCTGGTGACCCTGGGGTGGTGAATGTGCCAGCCCCAAGGCTTCCAGCACAGGGGATGTTCAAGGTGCCCCTCTACCAGTGTGGTGAGTGTGCCAGGTTCACCCCTCTCCCTGCAGTGTGTGTGCCAGGCTCATTCCCATCCCAGCAGTCTCTGTGCCAGGCTCACCCCTCTCCCTGCAGTGTGTGTGGCAGGCTCACCCCCGCCCAGCACTGGCGGCGCCAGGCGCGTTCCCGCACCACGCGGGTTCTCGCCGCCGGTTGCAGCCGCCGGGCCAGCAGGGGGCGCCGTGACGCGCGCGACCGAGAGGCGCACGCGCGTGCTGCCGGCGCGGGGCGGGGCGGAGCGGAAGTGGCGCGCGGGCCGGCGCGCGGCCGTGGGGCTCGGGGCACCCATGGGGTTCCTTAAAGGCGCCGCCACCCGCCCCTATCCCGGTGCCGGCGGAGGGAAGCGCCGCGTCTGGCTGGAATGAGCAGGTGGGGAGAGGGCCCCCCTCCCGGTGACCCCCCCTGCCCCCGTGACCTTCCTACTGACCCGGCAGCCGCTGCCTCAGTTTCCCCCGGTGGAGGGGGTCGTACGCTGGTTTTGGGGGGTACATGCGGCTGCGGGGGGTCCCCTCCGCGCCGCCGGCCTTGTTGGGGTGGGAGGGAAGCCTCAGGACACGGAGTGCAAAGCCTGGAGGCGTGTTAGGGCGGGGGGCCCTGCAGACCCTGAGAGGGTAGGTGCAGCGCCTGCGGAGGCGGGGGCGTGTGTTTGGGGGTGGTACAGACTCCGACAGAGGGGATCGGGTCTTTGGGGGGATCAGCAAACCCCAGTGGAGGGGTTGCAGCCCTGGGCTGGGGGGCATGAGCCCCGAGGGAGGGGGCGCAAACCTTGAGGGGAGTTGCACAGGGGTGGTCCAGCGCCTGCGGAGGGGGGTGAGTGCTTGAGGGGGTCTGCAAACCGCAGTGGAGTGGGCACAGCCCTGGGCCGGGGGCTGCGAGCCTGGAGGGGGTTGGCTGCAAACCTTGGAGGGGCGGTGCAGACCTCAGGGGTGCAAGCTGCAGTCTGGGGGTGGGGGTCACTAGGTCAGCCCAGGGGCACACAGGGTGCGTGGTTTGTCCTCCAGCCCACCCTCGGTGTGGGGGGGCTGAACCGTGGCCGACCCCTCCTCAGAAGCCCTGGTCGCCTTCTCTGCCTGTCCCGGCAAGTGCCCAGGTCCTGCCCCAAGCAGGGCAGTGCGGGCGGGGCTGTACCCTGGCAAGATGAGGCCCCCGGGGCTGTTGGGGCCCTTCCAGGAACGCCGGGGGCAGGGGCGGGTGGAAAACGCAGCTTGGCAGCCCTAGGCTGGAGCAGACCAGGCACTGGGAGGCACCGGAGGGGTCTGTCTGCAGGATTTCCTTCAATGTTCCCCCTTGGACATCCAGCTGGGCCCTTCCTGCACGGGAAGAGGCAGCTGAGCTCCTCCTGCCCCTTGGAATTTCTTCACTTTATCATCTTAAACAGCCATTTGCATTCCCCCAGCATCCCAGCACTGTTCCCAGACCCACCAGTGCTCCAGACCTGGCACAGGGGTGTCTGGATCATGGTTTTAGGGGCTTGATTTATTTGTTTGTTTGTTTTTCTTGGATGGAAAAAGGAACAGCTCCTAGTTGAGCAAGGAGCTGTGATACAGCTGGGAAGCCCTCACCGGTGGCCGGGAGGTGCTCCGCTCCCCAGGGAGGTGGCCGTGTTGTGGCATGTACAAATACCACATATAAAGAGCACGTTTTAAGCCTTTCAAGTGTTGCAGGGCAGAGAAGGAGAGATTTCCTTCCCCCTCCCTTGCATAAGACTTTGTGTGAAGGGAGAGATCCAGCCCTGGGCTGGGTGCCCTGCCCATGGCATGGCTTGGCACTAGCTATGTGGCCCACAGGCAGCATGCCAGGGCTCAGTGCTGTCTCAGCACCATCCCATGACAGGTACAATGGGACCCATGCCCACCCCACCACCAGCACCCAGCTCTCCCAGGGGGGCTGGTGTGTGCAGCTGCGGGATGGACCTATCCCTGCTCGCAGCCTTGGGCACTGAACGAGTCCGAAGGCTGTAAATGGGAGATTTATGACTGCTCTGACCTTGTGAATTGCTGAATCAGATGCTGAAGAGATTTTTTTCTGCATTCTCTGGCTTTGGGGGGAAAAAAAAAAATCGATGGGTTCTGGAAGGCTGGAACCCTCCTGCCATGGCCACGGCGTGGTGAGGACCATCCCTGGGCTGCGGCGAGGGGGAGCAGCTGGTCCGGAGGCTGCACGGCGTGCTCTGGCTCGCTGCTCCGTGTCCTCTTCGCTGCTCCACGTCCCCCTCTCGCAGGAAGGGTGCGATGGCCCCGGCTTCCCGAGGGCAGAAGTGCTGGCCCTGGGGGCCGCAGCCTTGCCAAGCCTCAGCGAGGGAAGCAGAAGGGCAAGGGGGAGGCACGCAGGAGGTTTTTGCTCTGCAAACCCTTTTTGAGAAGCATGTTTGCAAGCTTGCATGGCTGGGGTGAGGAGGATGTCCCCCAGTTCTCCCCCTGCGTGGCTCTGCTGCCGTCTCGGGGGGGGTCTCAGCACGGCTGCCCTTTGGACTTTGCTACTTCCTGTCCCTTAATTTTCCAAGTGCTGGGAGTGAACAATCCTCCTTCCCCAAGGAGGCTGAAGGCTGGCCCGGACTGTCCCCACCTCCAGCGAGGCTGGGCCCCCTGCCAGCAGTGGGGCCTGGGCGGGGGGTGTTATCGGGGCTGTGCTGGCCCCAGAAGCTGTCGCTGTCCCCCCTCAAGGGGCAGCACGATTACAGGGGGGGCCGCGCCTGCCCTGTGCCGTGCCGATAGCACTGCCAGAAGTGGGGCAGAACTCCCTGCGCCCATGGAGTGGGCATGTTGGGGGGGGGCATCGCTCATCCCCGGGCAGGGACCCCCCCCCTCATCCCCCAACCTCAAGCATTCCCCTGGTGTGTGCTGCAGGCAGCCAGTGCCATGGCTGAGAAGACGTCGCCGAGCCCCAGCGGGGCCATCACGCCCCTGCAGCAGATGCTGGCCTCGGGCACAGGAGCCATCCTCACCTCCCTCTTCGGTGAGCACCCCAGGGAGTGGGTGGGCACCGTGCTGGGGGGGTTGGCACGGGCAAGGTGTCTAAAGGATGGTGTCGTTTCAGTGACACCACTGGACGTGGTGAAGATCCGGCTGCAGGCCCAGAGGACTCCCTTCTCCAAAGGTAACCAAGGTGGGGGGCTCCAGCCAGCAACCCCCTGCCCTGTCAGCCACTGAGGAGCCCAGATGGGTCACCCAGTTGCCAGAGTTGGTGGCCAGGGTTTCTCAGCTCCTGAGCATGGGGCCATCACGAGGTGGCAGGATACCATGGGCCCCTCATCCTGACGGGCTCAGGGGGCCCTGCCAGGGGAGCCAGGCTGGTGCTTGGCTCCATCCTTCCTGCTCCACAGCCCTGTGCCAATGCCTGGCAGCCCCCTGCCTGCTGGGGAGTGGAGTCTAAGGGCTCAGCCTGCTCCAGGTGCTTGCTCTAATTCCCACTGCCATTGTACCTGACTCCATGATGCTCCCCACAGCTTCATTTGAGCAGGAGAGACCCCATGGGTTCCAGCCCTCACCATCTGCCCCTCTTCCTCTGGGGTCATGGAGGTGGGGCTGGTCCCAGTGGTCTGGTTTAGTTACAGTAAAGACCATTTGGGAAGTGGCTGTGGGGGCTTCCAGCCCCTTCATCCACGGAGCTCTCCAACTGCCTGGCTTGGAGCTGCAACACAGACGTGTCCCAGCCTGGGGTGGTGGCAGCATGTCCCCCATGTCATCGCTCAGCCTATCCCCATTGTGTGTTTCAGCACTGCCAGCTCAATCTGTGCCCTGGGGTGCTCAGCAGGCCAGATGTGAGTAATACCCAGGGGCTGTGGGCAGCTCCTGCCACCAGCGGCTTCGCTTTGCCAAGCCCTGGCCCCGGTTCGCTTCCCTGCTGGTGGTGGTTTGGGCTCTTGGGCTGAGAGAATGTTGCTGTCTGCTGTGGGGAATGGGATTGTCCCCAGCCCCACAGCATCTCCTGCAGCCCTGCTTTGGGGCTGGCCTGAGGGTTTGATGTGCAGCAGGCCTGGCTGTCTGTGGTCCTCCTGTCCTGTCAAAGTCCCCTTGGATCTTTGCCGCCTTGCTTGCTCTGCACTGCCTGGCCTGAGAGTATGGTGTGGGAGCCATACTGTAGCGGATTCCCACTGTGCCAGGGCAGCAGAGCTGATGTCAAGCGAGTCAGAAGCTGGCTCCTGCTGTGCTGCTGGCCCTGCATGAGGCTGGATGACCCCCAACCCATGGGTCTGGCCATGGCTGGACCCTTGCTGGAGGGTTTTCCTTCTCCTGGCCTCCGTCTGGGGCTTTTCCCCACCAGCCTTGGGTGTTGAAGGTTTGGCTTTCCTAGAAGCAGCAGTGGGTTTGGGGATCAAATAGGCTGGGCACAGGGCAGAAGGGAAAGGTCTCCTGTCTAATGGTGATGCTGTCACACCCCCCCCCCCCAGGGAAGTGCTTCCTCTACTGCAATGGGCTCATGGACCACCTGTACGTCTGCCAGAATGGCAACGGCTGCGCCGCCTGGTACAAGGCTCCCACACGCTTCAACGGCACACTGGTAGGGGCTGTGGGCACAGGAAGGGTGGGCAGGGGCCTCTCTGCCCTAGACAGGGGTCAGGGTGCTTGCTGCAGAGGGTATTTGCCCATCTTCCCCCTCTGACCCTTCTCCCTGGGGCTGTGCTCTCTCCCCAGGATGCCTTTGTGAAGATCACACGCTACGAGGGCATCAGGTCTCTGTGGAGTGGCCTGCCCCCCACCCTGTGAGTTTGGACCCTGCTTGGGGGGGAATCTGGGTGCCTAACGCCTGCCTGGGCACATGGGCATCCTCCCCAAGCCTCCTGCCAGCCCCTGTCCCTCACAGCCCTCCTCCTCCACAGGGTCATGGCTGTGCCAGCCACTGCCATCTATTTCACCACCTATGACCAGCTCCGGGACTATCTGCAAGCTCAGACGGGGAGCCGCGGGCACCACATCCCCTTGCTGGCCGGTGCCCTCGCCAGGAGTGAGTACCCCTCCTCCCCAGGGGTCCCCTTGTGCCCACCCTGCATCCTCACAGGCATTGGGAGCCCACGTTGGGCACCCAGCTGCGCTGGCTCTGTTCTGGCTGCTGGAGCTGATGGGCTTTGTCCCCTGTCGCAGTGGGGGCGGTGACGGTGATCAGCCCCTTGGAGCTCATCCGCACCAAGATGCAGTCCAGGCAGCTCAGCTACCGGGAACTGGGTGTCTGCATCCAGTCAGCAGTGGCCCAGGATGGTTGGCTGTCCCTCTGGAGGGGCTGGGCACCCACCGTGCTGCGGGACGTCCCCTTCTCAGGTATGGCTGCAGGGCCACCAGTGGCACCAGCAGGTGGGGAGGCTGTTGTGTTCAGGGTGCCCCCCTCACAGCACTGGTGGTTTTGTCTCCCTCCCAGCTCTCTACTGGTTTAACTATGAGCTGGTGAAGGAGTGGCTCTGTGGGAAGGCTGGGCTGGATGAGGCCACCTTCATGATCAGCTTCACGTCCGGAGCCATCTCGGGGACAGTGAGTTTGGGGCCCTGGGGTTTGCTCAGCGGGAAGAAGGTGGAATGGTCCCCATGGGCAGCAAGGGATGGAGCTGGAGTGGTACTAGGAGGTGATGGCAGAGCCTGAAATAGGCAGGGACAGCACTGGGAGGTCATGGCAGGGCTGGGACAGCATCAGGAGGTGATGGCAGAGCCAGCACTGGACAAGGACAGTGAGGTCCCCTCACCACCAGGCTGCTCTCCCCGCAGGTGGCTGCAGTGCTGACCTTGCCCTTTGATGTGGTGAAGACCCAGCGGCAGATTGAGCTGGGAGCCAGCGAGGTGCACCCAGGTGAGGGGGTGGGCTCCGAGTGGGTGCCTTGGGGTGTTCCCTGGTGGCATAGGGACACCCCTGTATCCTCACCCACTCCCTTCTCCCCACAGTCACAGCCTCCAAGCCTTCCTCAACGTGGCTGCTCCTGCGCCGGATCCGGGCCGAGTCTGGTGCCCGGGGGCTGTTTGCAGGTAAGGCAATGTGCCCCCAGCCCTGGACTGGACTCTGCTGGTGTCACTGAGGGACCATAACGAGCTTGTCCTTGCAGGCTTCCTGCCCCGTGTCATTAAGGTGGCACCTGCCTGTGCCATCATGATCAGCACCTACGAATTTGGCAAGACCTTCTTCCAGAAGCTGAACCAGGAGCGGCTGCCAGGGTTGTGAGCTGGGCCTGGGCTGGATGTTTCCGGTGCCCTGGGTGCCAAGTGCCAACCCACACCCCCTGCCCCGGGAGCAGCGACTCGCACTCGGCTCTGCAAAGCCCAAGTGCCTTTGTCCTGTGCACTGGGGGACATCTGTGCCTGCTGCTGTGACGCTAGGGGGGTGTGGAGCCCCCGTGCCCATCCCTGGAGGCTGGACAGATGTTGCTGCTGGGTTCATGGATGTTCCAGCGACGAGGAGGTGCCTCAGGAGCCTCAAGGCAGCAGGAGATGGGAGATGGGGCTCCATCGAGGACCAAACCCTCGGAGGGGGCTTCCCTGTGCAACGGCCGAGACTCCCAATCCCTGCTCCAGCTAGAGGTCTGCTCCTGCTCACTATCAGTCACACACAGCATCCCCTTGCCCACCCTGGATGGCATGGGGACATGTCAGGACCTTCTGGCTTCCATACCTCTCCTCCTCCCATTTGTGGTGTCTCTGTCCTCTGCCTGGCCCTGAGCTTGGACCCTGCACGGGGACAAACCTCACTGCTGCTCTCGGGGGAAGAGGCTGGCAGGAATTCTGGCAACTTCTGCCCCTTCCCTGTCCCCTCACCATGAGGCTCTGCCCCAGCAGCCTGCTTGGTATGGGCACAGCTCCAGCTTGCCATGGGACTCCAGGGGGGAATTTCTCTTGTTTTCTTAAATAAAAGCAATTATTTGTCTCTTAGGACAAAGATTCTCTTCCCTGCATGGCTGGGGAAGACATTCCCACAGGTGACCGCAGTGGGCATGGGCATGGTGGTGCCACCCACCATGTCCTTGCTGGGCTTTTACCAGGGGGGAAGGAGACCCCAGGACCTCCCTGCTCCCCCTGCAGCACTTCCCCACTATTGACCTGCTCTGTCCCAAAGGTGTTCTCCCTGCCCTGGGGAGCTGGAGGAGGTTCACTGAACTGCCCCTACCACCCTTGCCTCAGGCAAGACCTCGTGGCTGGGGGACATGGGGTCTTGTCCCACCTTTTCCCTCTCCTGGCTGGGGGGAGCTTATGGAGGCCACCTTGTCTTGCTGTGTTTATTGATTTCTTTTGCTCCAACAAGGCAGATGGGACTGAAGTAAAAACCAAAATCACCCGAAACCCAGGGGAGGGAGGGGGGGGGGCTGTCCCTGTCTTGGGGATGCTGCTACAGCTCGTCCCAAAAGAGAGGGACAGACCAGCCCCCCTGCAGCCCCTGGGGGGAGCTGGGTACAGCAAAGCCCAAGGGGAATGCCCAGGGCTGAACAGGGTGGATACCAAGACTGCCCAGACCCTCAGCCCTGGAGGGGTTTTGGCCCTGAACCCCCACACCTTGCTCCCCAGCAGCATTCACTCCCAGTGTGTGTTCCCCCCCGCCCCCCGAGCACAGTTCACCCCTCCCACCCCATCCCCAGCTCACGTAGGTCCCAGTCCAGCATCCCCCATCCCGACAGGTCCATGTCTCCAGCCAAGAACCGGGCTGGGGGTCCAAGATGCAGCGAGGGCAGGATGTCAACATAGGGAGGGGGATGCCTGTCCCCAGCCTCCCCGGTGGGTTCAGCAAGTCTCTCGTCGGTCCCAGGATGGCGAGAGGTGAGGGAACACGAGGTCAGTCCTTTGCCGCGACGCTGGGCCGGGGGCCCGAGCCAGGGGGCAGCGAGGGGGCCGGGGGTCTCAGCTGGGGCTGCGGGTCGGGCTGGCTTCGGTGCTGTCGCTCACCAGGCACTCGTTGGACTTGAGGCTGGCCAGGGACTTGCAGCTGGGCAGGGAGGCCAGGGAGCCGCAGAGCCCCAGCATGGAGGGCGTGGGGTCCTTCCCTGCGGGCACAGAGTGGGGGGACAAGGTCAGGGTGCAGGGGCTGTGACTTTGCACCCCGGCCTCGCTGCGGGGACGACGACGACGGGGACCACCTCACAGGGCTGGACCTGGGTGTCCTTGCACTCATGGGACTGCATCACTGCCATGAGGATGGGGGCTTCTGGGAGGGGAGGGGTGGGTGTCAAGGTGCCTGAGTGTGTGTGTGTGGAGGGTCGTGCTGAGCCCTGCGGGGCACCCTACGATGAGGGGGGGGGTCTTACCCAAGGGCCCCCAGGGCTCCCCTTCGCGCTTGCCCTCGCCCAGGCGCTGGGAGTCGGAGCTGAGGCTGTTCTCGGCCGAGAGCTGGTCGGTGCTCACGAAGCTGTGCCTGCGGAGGGACGGCGCTGAGCCCCCCTGCCCCACGGGCCCCAGGGCCAGCACGGGCCCACCACCAGCCCTCCTCCACATCCCCTGCCCGGGGCAGACTCCCTCCCGCCCGGGGTGAGATAAGATGCTGGGTGCAGGTTGAGGGTGACTCTGGCCCCTCCAAAGGGGTTACCTCCTGTAGAGTTTGCTGTCCGAGCCACTCTCATTGCCATTGAGGGTCCCCAGCGAGGGCCACTGGTTCACCAGGGGGGTCACCATCTCCTTGGAGAGCTGGGTCAGCTGTGGGTTCTCACAGGGGATCAGCCCCGTCCTGCAGCAGAGGTGGAGTGCTCAGGACCCAGCACAGCCATCAGTGCTGGGCATCAGGACATACAGGACACACCACAGGACACAATGAACACTGGAGACCCTTCATGTCCTGCAAGGCATATGGGGAATTGGGGACCGACCACATCCCACAGGATATGTGGGACACTCTTTGTGTCCCACCTCAGTACCAGGGACCTGCCACCCATCACATCCCATGGGGCAGAGGGGTCACTGGGGACCCACTGTGTCCCAGGGGACATATGGGACACCCAGGCATTGAGAACTCACCACCCATCACACCCCACAGGGCATATGGGGTGTCAGGAACCACCCTTCATGGTCAGGGGGGCCTTGGGGGCCCACCCAGAGCTCACAGAGCATCCAGGCTCCAGAGACCCCCCTACCCACAGTGCCCAGCCAGGCCTGGCATCAGTGGCTGGTCCCTACTTACAGCTGCTCCTGCAGCTCCAGGATGACACCTTCCAGCTCCCTCTTCTCCAGCTGGTTCTGCACCATCACCTCCTCCAGACGCAGCTTCAGCCGCTTGTTCTCCGCCTCCAGGTCCTTCAGCTGGGACTCCCTCAGCCGCACCAGCTCCTCCAGGTAGCCCTGCATGAGATCACCATCAGCAGCTCCCTGCTGTGCCAGCTGTACCCCCGAGCCACCCAGGGTGCCAAAGACAGGCCTGTGTCACCACAGCAGCAGGATGAAGGGTTGTGGGTACCGCCAGGCTGGCAGGGATGCAGTGGGAGATGCTCTGGGATTGAGCATCCCAGAGGAGTTGGCACTCAGGTGGCCCCATCCCAGCTCCTGGTACCTTTTGGGCATAAACGATGCGAAATTTCTGCTCCATCTTGCGCCACTTGTTGTACCAACTGTCCTCATCAGTGACCAGGGGCAGGTAGGGGTGCTCGGGAGAGCTGTCCTCACTCGTGCTGCTCTCCACGCTGCCCCTCTCCTCCTCCTCATTCAGGTAGTCGTAGCTGGGGGCATTACAGGGGTCTCAGCAGGGGTGGCACCACGATGGATGGTTGGCATGCATTGGAGAAGCCCAGCTGAGCTTCTCCAGGGTGCTGGGGGCTAGACAATGGGGCCCCCACCCCAGACAGGACACCCCAGCTCTTACCTCTGCGTGAACTTCAGGTAGGGCGTGTAGTCGATGACCACGGGGGTTTTGCCATCCATCACCTCGCCCTTCAGGCAGAAGCTGAGTGGTGGCAGGAGAAGAAGCAGAGGGTGAGGGCAGCTCGGGGAGGGGGGGGTGCAGCCAGGGCAGGGCCAGCAGGGGCAGAGTGCCCACGTCCCACAGTGCCACCTGTCCTTACCTGAAGTCAATGGCACTGAGCCCAATGAGCATCCCGGTGAGCACCGAGGACTCATCCCGCAGCATGATGGCTCCGTCGTCATAAAACCGCCTGCAAGGAGACCCGAGGCTGCCTGGGCACCCACCAGCACCCCCGTACCCCTTGCGCTGCCAGGGTGCCTCAGGCATGTCCGTGGCCACCCAGGCCATGGGCTGCTCACCTGGTGGTCCTGCTGTCCTGCAGGGCTGCGGTGATGTACTCAGACATTCGCTTCTCCATCAGCGCCACGCGGATCCAGGCCCGGCCCTGCAAGGCACCGGCTCCTAAGCACAGGTGGCACCACTGCCTGTGCCACCAGTGCCTGTGCCACCACTGCCTGTGCCCCCACTGTCTGTGCCATCTTCAGCTGTCCCTCCACCATGCTCCCACCTGCTCCCTGAGCTCTGGGTACCCAGGGTTGGGTGGTCCCTACTCAGGAGATGCTTCTGGTCCCATTATCCTACATGAGGACCCAAAGATCCTGTTTTATCCCAGTGACCCTCTGGGGTCCTGTGGGGTGAGATGGGTTTGCAGGAGGGCAGGGAAGAGGAAATGGAGTCGAAGAGGGGATGAGAATAAGGATGAAGATAGGGATGGTTTGGATGGGGATGGGGATAGAGATAGAGATGGAGATGGGTATAAGGATGGGGATGGGATGGGAATAAGAATGAAGATAGGGATGGGTTAAGGATGGGGATGGAATAGCTTTGGGATGGAGACAGGATGAGACTGGAGATGGGGTAGGGATAGAGATGGGGCCATGTGCCAGGGACAGAATGTGAATGGAAACAGGGGCAGGAACAGGAAAGGGGCCTGGGCCAGGGCTGGGGCTGGCACCTCTCTGACCTTGGCCCTGGAGGTGCTGATGTTCTCCATGTTCTCGATGCTGCTGACGCAGTTGTTGGGGACTTTGCTGCAGGCCAGGCGGATGTAGTCCCAAAACCCTCGCTGCCCATCCGAGCTGAACCAGCTGACAGGGCCTGTGGGCACCCAGGGGCTGCGGTCAGGAGCTGCCGTGATGGCAAACCCCCTTGGCCAGAGCTCCACGGTGCCAGCCTGTGCACAGACACCCACCCACCACATGGCACAGGGATGGGGACAGGGACATGCCAGGGGCTGCCTGGGCACCTGTCCCCACAGACCACCATTACCTTTAAAGCGGTGGCTGAGGATCTGCTCGAGGATGGCAGCGAAGTTAACGAACTCCTCAGAGGAGTCGTCGATGGGGTCTGCTGTGTACTTCTCCAGCAGGGTCTTCACTGAGAACCTGGCGGGGGGAAGGGCACCGTGGGTGGGAGGGGACGGGCACCACGGGTGGGAGGGGACGGGCACCCAGCACCCCTTAGGTTTCATCCAGGGAGCAAAACGCTTTTGCAGACGTCGGCTCTGGAGCCCAGCAGTGGGAGGAGGGCTCCGGGCTGAGCCGTAGGCTGCGGCTCGCTGACCCCCGCGTCCCCGCATCCCCAGGGACCCCAGCGGGGCGGCTGCCGCTCCCCCGCCATGCAAGTGGCCAGGAAAGGCGAACAAAGGCTCCTTTCCTCCCCGGCCGTGCGCGGGCGGTGATGGCTTCCCCTTCCGCCCTGCTGCCCGTGCTGGGTGAGGAGGGATGCTGAGGATATGAGGCACGCTGAGCCCAGCAGGACAACAGGGGACAGGGCAGGTGCATGGGGGTATCACCCTGTGTCTGGGTCCCTGTGTTGTGACAGCATGGTCTGGAGGTGTCCCATGCCACGGTGAGGAGCCCTGAGGGTCCCCATGTCATGACAGCAAGGTCTGGAAGTGCCCTGTGCCATGGTGAGTTGATTCAGGGGGTCCCTGTGTCATGACAACAGCATCTGGAGGTGCCCTGTGCCATAGGAAGATGATCTAGGAGATCCCCATGTCATGGTAGCAGGGTCTGGAAGTGCCCTGTGCCATGGTGAGGAGATCCAGGAGACCTACAGCTCGTGACAGGAGGGTCAGGAGGTGCCCCGTGCTGTAGTGAATTTATCCAGGGGTTCCCCATGTCATGGCAGCAGGGTCTGGAAGTGCCCTGTGCCATAGCAATGAGCCCTGAAGGTCCCCATGTCAAGACAGTAAGGTCTGGAGACGCTCCATGCCATGGTGAGAAGCCCTGAGATCTCCTAGACCCCACGATGCCTCCAAGCCCTAGTGCCCCCCACATCCGCCACAGGTAGCTCTGGGGCCAGGCTCTCAGCACAGCCCAGCACCAGCAGGTCCTGACATGGGGCCGGTGAGGGGGCATCACCCCATCCCCACACCTGGGGTTTGGGGACAGGCAAGGACCCCCAGGACCTTCTTTCTCCCCACCACCCCATCGCTGCCCCCGCCAGGTCCAGCTGGTCTCCATGGCAACCGGCATCCTCCATCCCTGCATCCTCCATCCCTCCAGCCCCGGAGCGGGGCCCTGACGTCACTTCCTGGGCCCCCCACCCGCAGCGGGGGGGGTCCCGGCTTGAGCCCCCTCCGGGCCTTGCTGCCCCCCCCAGCTTCCCCATCTTTCCCTGTGCCCTCCTCTGCACCCCCCACCACCCGCTCCAGCCCGACCCGGCTGCCCCCGGCATCCCCAGCATCGGGAGCCTCCATGTTGTCATTGTGTCCTCCATCGCCTCTCCTTGCAGCCCCCCACCCAGCCCCACTGCCCCGATCCCACCACCCTCAGCCCCGCCACCCCCTGTCTCCTGTCCACCGCCCCCCCCCCGCTCCCATTCCCGCATCCTTCTCCTCCCAAATCTGAATCCCCCCTCCAGCCGCCAAACCTAATTACTTCCCCCCCCCCCCCCCCCAAACCGACTGCAGCAACACCAGAAAAATCCCCCCCAGGGTGAAAAGGATGCGGGCGGTGGGGGGGTGTGTGGTATGACCCCCCCCCATCCTCTTCCAGCCCTCCCCATCTCCATCCCCATCTCCTCCATTCCCAACAGCGGTGGTCCCCTTTTCTCTCTCTCTCTCCCCCCTCCCCTTTCCCTTTGCTCTCCCCACCCCTCTCTGTTTTATGGTGCCCCCCCCAGCCCCCCCAGGCACCTGCAGACGGTGATGAGGTTTTTCCTCTCCACGGCAATGTTCCTGGAGGAAGCTTTCTTGTTGGAGAGCCCCAGAGCCATGGCAGCCCGCACGCAGCCCGCTGCCATCCACCGCGGGCCCAGCCCTGCCACGGCCACGGCCACGGGCGATGCCCCTTCTCCCGTGGGTGTCGTCCCCCCTCCCACCGCCACCCCAACCCCAGCACCGCGCAGGCTTTGCTCCCCCACCCCCCCTCAACGATGATGCCCACGCCGCCGGGCCGTGCGCCGCCCCCCCCCCCCCCAAAAAAAAAAGGGATGCGGGGCCTGATGCTCTCCCCGCCTCCAGACACCCCCCCCCCCTTAAAAAAAAAAATCTCTCCCTTGGGGGGGAATATAAAGAGAGGGGGTGAAGCTGGAGGGGCAGCGATCCCGGGGGGGGCCACTCCTCCCTGCAGGGTCCAGCCCCTTGCCATGACGTGCCACTGGGGGGGACCCCCATGGGCAAGGGGTGGGGGTGACCGTGGGAAGCCCCCGGGATACGTGGGGGGCCCTTCACCCCTTCCCGGGTTGAGCTTGGCTGTCCTGGCTCCCCATCCTGGCTGCTTGGTTTGTGGGGGATGCTGAGCATCACCCTTCCTTTGGGGTCTGTGGAGTGCGTGCCACCCCCCCGAAACAAGGGGGGCGGATGGGTGTGAACCCCTCGTGGGAGGCAGCAACGCTCCCAGCACCCCACTTTGGCATCCTGCCCGTGTTTCCCCATTAATGGGACAGGAAGATTGAAGGGGGGGGTGAATACCATGGGCACCCATGTGTGCCCCCCTCCCCCCAGATAAATCAGAGTCACCCTCAACAGAGAGCCAGCACCCCCCCGCAAACATGACCCACGGGGGCATGTCCCCCGTCTCTGTGCCTCCCCGGGGTGCCCCACGCCCTCCTCTGCCACTGCAAAGTGGTCCCAGCCAGCAGCACCCAGTCGGGGGGCAACAGGACATTCGGGGGGGGATGCGCCCCAAAATCCCTAGGGCTGTTTCAGGGAGGGGAGCCCTTGGCAGCGCCCAGATAACGCAGGGGGGGGCTGTTATCAGAGCACCCAGCCCGCAGCTATCGCACCTCCTGCCACCGTGCTGGGTGCCCGCGGGTCCCCAGCCCCGGGGCCAGGCTGGCAACCTTTGGCTCCCTCAGCACGGAGGGTCCCCCTAGAATGGAAGGGGGGTGGGGGGCACCACCATCCTGACCCCATGGCTGTGGCACGAGGGATGTGGGGACCTCCCCGTGGGTGTCCCCAAGCAGTGGGGTGGCTGTGGGGTGGCTGGGGGTGCTCCTGAGTGCATGTGCAAGGGTTGCCCACCTCACCCCTGTCCCTGTCCTTGGGGCTGGGGGCCAGGAGCCCCTTAGGGAGGTTGTGCACACACCAGCGTGCATGTGTGCCTATGTGTACACGTGTGTGTGTGCACGGGAGTGCAAATCCGTGCACACCTGAGCCTGCATGCACCACAGAGGCACAGGTGCGTGCACATGGGTTCAGGTCACACCTGGATGTCCACACATGTGGGCACACAGCTGTGTACTCACACACACATACACACACACACACACAGAGGTGAACACAGGCAGGTGCACACAGATGTGCACACACAGATGTGTACACATGCACACACATGTGTTCACATGCACACAGAGGCATACAGATGTTCACAAATGTGCACATGCACACAGATGTGTGCACACAAGCACATTCACACACATGTTCTTACACACACACACAGATACACAAGCATGTGTGCACACAGTCACACACATGTTCCCACAAACATGTTCTTACACATGGGGCACACACACATGTTCACATATGCACATTCTCACACATGCACACACACACATGTGTTCACAAACTTCACACACGCATGTTCTCACACACTGGTTCACACAATCATGTTCTCACACACGTGCACACAAATGTTCTCACACACACGTGGACACATTCACACAAACATGTCCTCACACAATCATTTTCTCACATTCACACAAACATGTCCTCACACAATCATTTTCTCACACACACGTGCACACACACATTCACACACACATTCACACAAACATGTCCTCACACAATCATTTTCTCACACAATCATGTTCTCACACACACGAGCACACACACATTCACGCAATCGTGTTCTCACACACCCATGCACACACACACGTGTGCACACACACACTCTCACACACACGTGCACTCTCACATGTATTCACACACTCCACTGCCCCTCACCCTGCACCAAATCAGTCATACCCACCCCACCACTTCTCCCCAGGACACCCCCCTTGATCCCAGGGTGGGGGGCATGGACAACCCTCTCCATTTCCCTCCCCCCCCACCTCACACCTCCTCCCCCATGGGAACCTCCTCAGGAACCCCCTCCTTTTTTATTTTTTTTTTTTTTAATTCTAAGAAAATTCAAAAAAAAGGAAAACCCCAACTCGTGGGGAAGGGGGGAGACAGCCGGAGGGATTCCGGGGATTCCCCACAGGGAAACCCGGAGCCTCGTAAACAAGATCTTGCGGGGGGACACACACACACACGACACCGGGAGCAGGGCACGGCCAAGCAGGGGCAAAGCGAGCGGCTGGGGAGGTCCATAGGGTGCGGGCGGGCAGCGCGCAGGGCGCAACCTCGACGCCGCAAGATGTTGCTCCCCGATAACCTTGTTTACGGGGGGCCCGGGGCGGGGGGGGGACACGACGGGGACCGGGACCGGGTGAGCCTAAGGGGGGGGCAGATTAGGGAAGTGAGCGTGACTCAGGGCATTTGGGAGCGTTCCCCCGCCCCGCGCGGCTCTTTCCCCGTGGGCAGCAGTAGGCGCATCCCGGGCCGGCGGCGAGGGCAGGGGCGTCCTGGAGCCCACCTCGGGGGTAGGTGTGGGGTCATGGGGTGGTGACACCTTAGGGTGTCCCTAGGTGCTGGAAGTAGGGGGGCAGAGGGGGCGGGCGGGGCGTTAAGGAGTTGGAGGAGCACCCTGGGGTGCCCCTGGGGTGGGGGCTGTGGCGTGTGCTGCAGTGGGGGGGTGCCTGGGACCAGGGGGTGTGGGGTCTGTACTGAGCCATGGTGGCACCTGCTGCTTGAAGCTGAGCCGTGGTGCATGGCTTTTGTGGGCTGTATGGGCTCCCTGCTGTGGCATGATGGGCACCTGCTGCATGGTGATCCCGGCCGTGCTGCGTGGATGTTATGGGAGCTATGGACTCCATGCTGTGCCAGGCTGGTAGCCACTGTAAGAGAGAGCCCAGCTGTGCCGTGTGGATGGCATGGGATCGGTGGGCTCCATACTGAGCCCTGTTGGGTACCTGCTGTAAGAAGGATTCCAGCCATGCTTCACGGATGGTGTGGGAGGTGTGGGTTCCATACTGAGCCATGCTGGGCACATGCTGTGGGAGAGATCCCAGACATACTTCATGGATGGCTTTGGATGTATGGGCTCCATACTGAGCCACGTTGAGCACCTGCTGGGTGAGAGATCTCATCCATGCATCATGGATGTCAAGGGATGTCTGGGCTCCATACTGAGTTCCTGCTGTGGCAGGGAAGTCCTGCACCAAGCCACTCTGTGTGGATGGCATGGAATGTATGGACCCCATGCTGAAAGTGTGTGATATGTGCTTTGGGACCTACAGGCTCTGCACTGAGCCAGGCTGGATGCATCACACAGGAGGTGTGGGTCCAGTCCTGAGTCGTGCTAGCCACACAGAGTGGAAGGTGTGGGCTCCATGCTGAGCACATTGGCTGTATGTTGTAAAAGATACGGACTCGATACTGCATTCATAGAGTATACAATGCAGGAGATATGGGCTCTACACCATACCCATGATGTGAGAGCTATGGACTCTATGCTGTGCCCAAGGGGTGCATGGCACAGGAGCTATGGGCTCTATACTGTGACCAAGTGGTGCATGGCACAGGAGCTATGGGCTCTATACTGTGCCCAAGGGGTGCATGGCACAGGAGCTATGGGCTCTATACTGTGACCAAGTGGTGCATGGCACAGTAGCTATGAGTTCTATACTGTGCCCAAGTGGTGCATGGCACAGGAGCTATGGGCTCTATACTGTGCCCAAGGGGTGCATGGCACAGGAGCTATGGGCTCTATACTGTGACCAAGTGGTGCATGGCACAGTAGCTATGAGTTCTATACTGTGCCCAAGGGGTGCATGGCACAGGAGCTATGAGCTCTATGCTGTGCCCAAGGGGTGCATGGCACAGGAGCTATGGGCTCTATACTGTGCCCAAGGGGTGCATGGCACAGGAGCTATGAGCTCTATACTGTGCCCAAGGGGTGCATGGCACAGGAGCTATGGGCTCCGCACCGCACACACCCTGCAGAACCTGTGGGGTTTCTACTGTGCAGGGTGGCACAGGGATGAACTCGGGTGACCGGGGCGCAGGGTGCCCGGTGTTCCGCGGGTTCCGCAGCCCCTTACCGTGGCCTAGGGGCTCTGCCGCTTCCCGGGGCAGGGCAGGGGGCAGCGGCGGGGAGCGGTGTGAGGGCCCGCAGCTCTGCCCGTTATCAGTGGGGCGCAGCCCGACGCACCGGGCTGATGCAAGAGCCGCTGGCGGGGCTGGAGGGGGGGCCCAGGTCGGGCCGTCTTAGGGGGGGGCAGGCGGGGCAGGAAGGAGGAGGCCGGTCCGGAGCCGGCCCCGGTTCCCGTGGCCCCGATTCCCTTGGCCCCGCCGCGGCTCCCGCGCCCCGACGGGGATCGCAGCCGGGAACCCCTCGCCCTGGCTCCCTCTGTCCCCGGCCGGGAGCGAGGTCCTGCATCACCCCGGTGAGATCTGGGGGGGCTGGTCCCCCCTAAAACCACCCCCCCCATGCCCCGACATTTCAGTCCCCCATTTCATGACCCCCTCCCCCGTGTGGGGTCCCTGTCATGGGGTGTTGGGGGGCACCTGGGGTCCCCGTCACCCTAATCTGGGGGGTTCCCATGGCGGGGGGGGCGCGGAAGCGAGTTGGGGTTTGGGAGGTCCCAGGGAAGGTCAACCTTCTGCCTGAGGCTCCGGCCTGAGGGACAACGGGGGGCCATAGGGTGTCACAGGGGGTGATGGGGGTGATGTGGGGGGGGGGGTCACGATGTCTCGGCCCCCCCCCCCCGGGGGGGGAGGAGTGCGAGAGCAGGGCGCCCCCTGGCGGTTTTCCCCCGGCACAGCCCCGGGGCAGCTGCTGGGCAGTACAGCCCGGGGATGGGGGGGCACAGAGGGGTGCAAGGGGAGGGGGGAGGGAGGAGCGGCAGCTGTAGGTACAAGCTGCACCTTCCCACCTCCACACAACCACCTGCCGCCTGGGGGAGGTGGCGAGGATTCAGGTGTTGTGTTGAAGTGGGGGGAAGTAGGGGACCCCCTCAGCTGCCGTGTTGCAGGATGCTTGTGTCGCCCTGTTTTGGGGTGTTCCCATGAGCTTAGCAGTTCCCCAATGTCCCCTTCCTCACCCCGGTGCTCTGCCAGGGGTCAAGGGGGCTTGGGAAGGGAAGGTGTGGGTGATGTAGTGTGGGACCCCAGCCCTCATGTGTGGGTCATCATCTATGGGTGTGTATGGGACCCCATCCACATGTGAGGGGTCGTGTGGAATCCCAGCCCCTAGCCTGTAAGACCTGACCCTCGGGTGTGTCCATGCAGACCTGACCCCTGGGTGTGGGTCCGTACAGACCTGACCCCTGGACATGGGTCCATGTGCACTTGAACTCTGGCAGGGGTGGGATGCCACGTCCCTGGTGGGAAGCTGCCGGGGCTCTGCCTTCTCTTGACGTCGGTCCCCACCCGGTTGGCAGCAGGGCAGGGCAGGGCACCATTCCCCAGGGGACCCCCCCGACCCACGGGAAGCGGGTTACAAGGGTTGGGACTGCGGGAACTGCCCGGTGTGTCCGGCCCCAGCCCATCCCGGGGGACAAGCCCAAGTCCCGGAGGGGCACCGAGCACTGCCCCCGCCTCTCCTAATCTATTTTCTCTCCCTTTCCCCCCGCCCCCCCCGCCCGCCCCGACGCCGCAGAGCCCGGGTGATGGTGTCGCCGGGCTGAGTGCGGGGACACAGCAAGGCCAGGGCCATGGAGGGGCACGGCCAGGTAGGGAGCCCCGGCCCCCAGCCCCGGCTCTCCGCTGAGCCCCGGCCGGCTCCCGCCTCAGTGCAGCCCCGGCCAGGCGCTGGGGGTGCTGGGCCCTGCTCAGCACCTGCTCTCTGTCCGCAGGAGGCCTACGAGGAGGGGATGAGAAGGAGCCTCGACCCTGAGGGATACGAAGACCACGGCATAAAAGGATCCCACCTGTCTTTGGGGGAGATGAGCAGTGAGTGACACCCGTGGCTGCTGGGGGCATGGGTGCTGCATGGGGAATGGCACTGCATGGACATCAGTGTCATCTAGGAAATGGCACTGCATGGTCATTAGAGTCACCTGGGTGATGGCATTGCATGGGCACCAGTGTCATACAGATGATGGCATTGCATGGGCATTAGTGTCATACAGGTGACAGCATTGCATGGGTGACAGCATGGCATGGGTGATGGTACTGCATGGGCAATGGAACCACATGGGTGGTGGCACTCCATAGGTGATGGCACAATACAGCATTGCAGAGGAACCAGTGATTCAAGGTTGCATGTTGCATGGACACCAGCGTTTTGTGGGTGCCCAGCTGTGTATGGGTACAAGCATGGCACAGGCATGCCGCATGGGCACCAGCATTGCATGGGCACCAGCATGGCATGAGTACCAGTGTTCTATAGGTGCAAGCATTGCAGAAGCATCAGTGTTGCATTGGTACCAGCATTGCATGGGTGTCCGTGTTGCTTTGGCATGAAGTTGCATGGGTGTTAGCACGGCACAGATGTGTTGCATGGGCACCAGCACTGCACAGACATGTTGCATGACTGGCAGGGTTTTATGGGCACCAGTACTGCGTGGGTGCCAGCATTGCACAGATGTGTTCACGGGTGCAAGAATTGCATGGGCACCAGCATTGCATGGGTGCTGGCATCACATAGGTGCCAGCATGGCACAGGCATGTTGCATGGGTGCCAGCACTGTGCAGGCAGGGGGGCTTACTCAGAGCCCAGCAGGTCAGACAGGGACACAGAACCCCTGGGATCCCATTCCTCACAGGCAGTGACACCCTTTGTCCAAGCCCCAGAGCCAGTGAGGTGCCACGTCAAGTGCCAGGGCTGTGGGTGCCCGAGATGGGGCCTAGCTTGGCGACGTGCAAGGTCCCTAAGACCACAACCAAGAGCCCCTGGGGAGGGAGGTGAGGGGAGTTTGGGGGAGCCTGTGTGCCCCAGAGCATCCCTTTGCCCAAAGCTGTGTTGATTCCTTGCTGCCACCTCAAGGGGGTGCTTGGGCCATGCCAACTCCTGGCACCCAGCCCCTCGGGTCCCTGTTTGGGTTGACACAGGTCGGGGGTAACGCTGCCACCTGTTCTGCGCAGGGGCTGGCACTGGCACCGGGTCCCCCTTACACGCATGGAGGGCCAGAGCCGAGCAGCTGACGCCCCTGCGGTGAGTCCCCCAAAATGGGGAGGGGGCCGGATGCTGCCCCACCTGCCCAGCTGGCATCAGCAAAGGGAGGCTGTTGGCACCCATGGGGTGCCCAGCACTGAACCCCGTCCCGGCGGTGTGTGTTTTGCAGGCAGTATCTGCCCAGCCGCCGGGGATGCTATGACCTGGATGGGAGGAAGCGTACGGCAGGGCCCCCCCCGGGACGGGTGAGCCACCGTGGTGGAGGGCAACGTGAGTGACCATGGGGGCACCGGGGGACAGACCCCAGCCCTAGCATCACCCCTAACCCCAGCCCTCCGTTGCTGGGGCTTTGCCATCCCTGTCCCTGTCCTTTGCGAGGTGCCCATCACCCAAGTGTCAAGTCACGCTGTGGTCTGACCATCACCCAGGTGCAAGGATACACCCCGAGGTGCCCATCACTCAGGTGCCACAGCATGCCATGAGGTGCCCATCACCCAGGTGCCAGGGCACACTGTGGTCTGACCGTCACCCAGGTGCCAGGCCACACCGTGAGGTGTCCATCACCCAGGCGCCAGGGCACACTGTGGTCTGACCGTCACCCAGGTGCCAGGCCACGCCATGAGGTGTCCATCACCCAGGCGTCAGGGCACGCCCCGAGGTGACCGCTGCCGCTTGCCCGTAATCGCCTACTGATTGAGGATAAATAAAGGCTTTGTTTGGGGTGAAGACAAGAACCACTTGGGGCCGAACGCCGGCTGGCGCTGGGCGGCTCGGTGGTGGCAGCAGCGGGACAGGAGGAGGACAGGCACGTGTCTGTGTGCCACTGCCAACCCTCTTGGGGACACCAGGGCTGGGGACGTGCCTTGTCCCTGCTTGTGTGGGCACAGCATCCTCCGGCTGACAGAGCGGGGTGCGGTTCCTCTTGCGGCATCACCCCAGTGGGTGGCCTGGCTGGTGGCAGCAAGGGGACTGTGGTAGTCCCCAGTAGGGGACAAGGGGGAAAGGGTGAGGGTGTCCCCAGCCCTGGGGTGGCCGCGGGCAGAGTCGTGCTGGTGTTTACTGTCAGCAAAGGCAAAGTGCCTCGGGATTTACGGTGCACACAGGGCGGCTGCGGGGCGTGGGGCTCGGCGCTGCTTTATAGGCACGGAGCCCGTGGGGGGCGCAGGGGGGGGCCGCAGGTAGGCAGGGGACAAGGACAGCGACGCCTTGAGCTCCTGAGGGCTGGCTGGCTGGGGATGTGCTGTCCCCATTCCAGTCCAAGGGGCAGGGCTGGGCACAGGGGTCAAGGCTGTGCTGGTGGCATGGTGGTGGGGCAGAGCTTGGCCATGAGCCCTGCCTTCACCCTGGTCCCGGTGGTGTCTCCAGGCTGTCACCCAGGAGCCAGGCTGTGGGGATGTGAGGGGCTGGAGGTGGGCACCGGCAGGGCAGGGGTTGCTGGAGGGGTGAATCCAGCATATCCCAAATGGGATTAAGCATGGGAGGAATAGAGGTGGGGACACTTCCAGCAAACCCCAAGTGGGATTAAGGATGGGGGGAATAGAGGTGGGGACACATCCAGCAAACCCCAGCTGGGTCTGGGATGGGGCAGTGGGTGGGGAACACATCCCTACTGGGATGGAGGTGATGGAGCAAAGGGCACATCCGGGCAACTCCATCTGGGTGTGGGGTGAGGGTGGTGAAACAGGGGAGACATCAAGACAAAACCCAGCCTTGTCTGGGGTGGAGCTGATGGAGCAAAGGACACATCCGGGCAACTCCGTCTGGATCTGGGATGGAGCAGTGGGTGGGGGACACATCCAACAAATCCCATCTGGGTCTGGGGTGGGGGTAATGGAGCAGGGAACATATCCAGGCAACACAAGTTGGGTCTTGGGTGAGGATGAGGGGGGGTAGATTCCTCCAACAAAGCTTAGTGGGGTCTGGGTTGGGGCAGGGACCAGCTCACATGTTGGTGGCTCTGCTCACAGCTTCGTCGGTGACTGATGTGGACCTGGAGGCGGCAGGGAGCAGGAGGCCCCTGTCCCGACGGGAGACCCATGAGGTGGGTGCTGCCCCAGGGACCCCCATTCTCTCCCCATTGCCAGGGGCAGGTGCACTGTGGCCACCCATGGACCAACCTCACACCAAGCCCTAGGGACACTAGGGTATAGAGGGTGCTGGGCATGGGTGGCCACAGCTCTGGGGCTCCCGGGGGTCCCTGGCATGGCTGGGGGCACCCTGATCTCCCCCCCAAACCCCCACTCTGGCTGCAGGGCTACGTGGAGCTGCATGAGCTGGTCATGGACACCACGAAGGAGCTGTGCTGGATGGAGGCTAGCCACTGGCTCAAGCTGGAAGAGGACTTCAAGGAAGCAGGACACTGGAGCCAGCCCCATCTCTCCTTCCTGACCTACCGCAGCCTCCTGGAGATCCATCGGGCTTTGGCCAAAGGTGGGGACAATGTCTGGAGCTAGGATGGTGGTGGGGACATCGTCTGGAGCTAGGATGGTGATGGAGGCCACACAGGGGCCAGAGGGTGATAGAGCTGTCCCCTCAGGTGCTGTGCTCCTCGATGTGGCAGCCACCTCGCTGGCGGCCGTCGCTCACGTCCTCATTGACCAGATGATCTATGAGGGGCAGATCAAACCGCAGGACCGGGACGACATCCTGAGGACGCTGCTGCTGCAGCACAAGTATGACCAGGGCTGGTGATCCCCCTGGGGGTGGGAATCCCAGCGTCTGGGCTGGATCTGATCCCAATGGGTCCCGCTGGAGCCTGGCACAGGGCAGCAAAGCCCCTCCTTGGTTTGGCTTTGCCTCCCAGCCCAGTTTGTGGGTCTCCACTCACCTCATGGGCCGTCTTACGGAGTTTTGGGGGGGGTCAGAAGGGCTGACCTGTCTGACATGGTGTCGTCGTCGTTCCCCCTTCCCCTCCCGCCCTCCCGCACTGTTCTAGACACCCCAATGAGGCTGAGTCAGTGAGGACCCTGCCACCAGCACAGCTGCAGCGTTCCGGTACCGGCCGGGCAGAGACGGAGCAGCCTCTGCTGCGGGAGCAGCAGCCCCTGGAGATGCGCAGGCTGGCGGGGACCGAGCAGGTGAGCGGCGATGGGGGCCAGCGGGGGGCACCGGGGAGCGCTGGAGGGCAGCTGAGGGAGATGCACAGGAGGTGCACACGAACGCTGGTGTGAGCATGCACACTGCTGTGGGAATGCACACCTTGGCATGCACACCAGATGGCTGCACACCAAACGGGGTGAAGGGACCCCCACAGGGACCCCCTCGTTGTGCGTGCAGAGGTGGTAGAAAGGGAGTCAGGCTCGCAAGGGACAAAAGGGGACATACAGGTGATGGCAGGGGACAGAGGGAGACATACAGAAGATAAAGAGAGACATACAGGAGATAAAGGGAGACACAGGGAATGAAGGGGGATATGCAGGGGAGAGAGTGGTACATGAAGGGGATGGCAGGAGTGGGTGTAGGGGACGGAGTGGGTGACATGGGACAGACAGGGACATGTAGGGGATGGAGTAGGGCATGCTGGGAATGATGGGAACACGCAGGGTACAGAGGAATACGTGGAGGGGATGGAGTGGAACATGCAGAGGATGAAGGAGGAGACACAAGGGACATGCAGGGGACAGAGGGGGACATACAGGGGATAGAAGGAGATATGCAGGTGACAGAGTGAGTGACACATGACAGACAGAGACATGCAGGAGTTGACAGAGACATGCAAGGGACAGACGGGGAGATGCTGGGGATGGAGGAGGACACACAGGGGACAGAGGGGGGCGTGCAGGGGACAGCCACCAAGGCTAGCTGGCTGATTCCTGCCATTCGTCTGCCTGCAACAGGGGACCAGCAAACCCCAGCTGCCTGAGAAGATCCCCGAGGATGCTGAGGCCACGCTGGTCCTCGTGGGTGAGTGGTCAGCAGCGGGGGTGGGTGCAGTGTCAGGGCGGTGGGTGGGGGGTCAGGGTGGGGGGTCAGAGTGGTGGGTGCAGGGCTGGGCTGTGCAGGGGGAGCTTTGGTGCCACCAGCTGCTGCCTGTTCGCTCACTTGCTGCATTTCTTGCACCTTTTTTTGATTGCCCCTGTCCCCAGCTCTCGCTGCCGCCTGCTGCTGCTCAGTGCTGCTCAGTGCTGCCCTGTCCCCATGTCCCTTGTCCTCATGCCCTGTTCTTCCACTCCCTTGTGTCCCCATGCCCTCATGTTTCTATGTGCCCTCTCCCCCCATATCCCCACGCCCTGACGTCGTTGTGCTCCCATACCTGCCTGTCCCTGTGTGCTCATGTCCCTGTACCCTCCATGTCCACATGTCCCCGTGCCTGTGCCCTCATTTCTCTGTGTCCTTTGTGCCCTATTCCCTTTGTCCCCCCATGTCTTCATGCCTTTGTGTCACCTTGTCCCCATATCCTGATGTCCCCATGTTTCTATGTCCCCATGTGCTCCTGTGTCCCCATGTCCCTGTGCATGACCCCCCCATGACTCCCATCCCATCCCATCCCATCCCATCCCATCCTCCCCCCCCAGGCTGTGCAGCCTTCCTGGAGCAGCCAACGTTGGCCTTTGTGCGCCTGAAGGATGCTGTGACACTGGACGGGGTCCTGGACGTGCCCCTGCCTGTGCGCTTCCTCTTCGTGGTGCTGGGCCCTGACAGTCCCCACATCAGCTACCACGAGATCGGCCGTGCCGTGGCCACCATGATGTCTGAGAGGGTATGGCTGCCATTGTCACTGGCACTGCCACCACCACCGGCACTGCCACTGTCACCAGTTCTGCCACCAGCACTGCTATCTGGGGTGCCAGCCCCCCTGGGCACTCCGAATACTCCAGCCCTCGGGCTGCACCCTCTGATAGGGCTCGTCCACCTGTGCCACATTCCTCTTTGTGCCCTCATCCTCATGTCCCCTTGTCCCCATGCACCAGTGTCCTCATCCCTCTGGGTCTCCAAGTCCCTGTGAACCACTGTCCCCACGTCCATATGCACCCCTGTCCCTATGTCCCTATGCACCCCTTGACCCCACACTTCTGTGTCCTTGTGGCCTCATGCTCCCATGTCCCCACATGCCCATGCCCCTGAGGTCAAATGTCCTCTTGTCCCTATGTAGCCAAGCAGCCATGTCCCCATGCTCCTGTGTCCTATATCCTCATACCCATCCTGATCCCCATGTCCCCATGCACCTGTGGCTCCATGTCCCCACACTCCTGTAGTCTCGCTGTCCCAAAGCTCCTGTGGTCCCATGCCCACCCTTACGCCCCAAGCCCTCCTGCCCCCGCCATGCCCCATCCCCACGGTGATGCTCGGAGGCTAGGCTGGTGCCCATTCAAGGGCAACGGCTGAGCTCCTGCCCCCGGGCCCCCCCTGCAGGTCTTCCGCCGGGACGCCTACCTGGCCGACAGCCGCCGGGACTTGCTGCGGGGGGTCGAAGACTTCCTGGAAGCCAGCATCGTCCTGCCACCCACCGAGACCCCCAACGAGCAGCTCCTCCGCGGGCTGGTGCCGCTGCAGCAGGAGCTGCTCCGCCGCCGCTACCAGCCCCAGGAGAAAGCTGTGGGCGAAGCCTTCCTGAAAGACCTGGGTACGGTGGGGACCCCCTGGTGGCTGGAGGGATTCTCCTCTTGCATGCAAGGTCCCACCGTGGTCCCCTGATTGTATCCCCAGGGCTCGAGGAGCCGGCGGTAGAGGACGACGACCCCCTGCGCAGGACGGGGAGGCCTTTCGGGGGGCTGGTGAGGGACATCCGCCGCCGGTACCCCAAATACCTCAGCGACATCAAGGATGCCCTCAGCCCCCAGTGCCTGGCCGCCGTCATCTTCATCTACTTCGCGGCGCTGTCCCCTGCTGTCACCTTTGGAGGCTTGCTGAGTAAGGGAGGGGACAACCTGGGGGCGCTCTATAGTGCAGGGCTGGGGGATCAAGGTGCCACCACCTGCAGCACCACCCCCTGAGGGTGCTCCTAGGAGGTCATTGCACCCCCCCTAATCCTGGTGCTGAGGAGTGTGGGATGGACACAGGGCGCTGTGCCTGACCCCAGCACCCACCGGCTCCGCTCCCCTCCAGGTGAGAAGACCAAGGGCATGATGGGGGTGTCGGAGCTGCTCGTCTCCACCTGCGTGCAGTGCGTCCTCTTCAGCCTCCTCAGCGCCCAGCCCCTGCTCGTGGTTGGCTTCTCAGGGCCCCTCCTTGTCTTTGAGGAAGCCTTCTACTCGGTAGGTGCCACCCTGTGCTCCTGGGTCCCCAGGGTGGGTTCCTGGTGTCCCCATCAGCCCTGGCAGAGGAACAGGGTTTTGGGTGACAGCCCATGAGGGATGCCATGTGGGTGATGCTGCATGGGTGACATCGTGCAGGTGGAGCTGTCAGAGTGACGGCACAGGTGAGACAGCACATGAGGGATGGCACTGTTGGGGTGGCACATGGGTGATGCCATGTGGGGGATGGCATGTGGGTAATATCATGTAGGTAGAGCCATCTGGATGATGGCACAGGGGTGATGTGAGGTTCAGGACACCACATGGGTGACACCACACTGGCAATGCCAGGCAGGTGATGCCATTAGGGTGCTGCCAGTTGAGTGATCCCACAGGGTCCTGCCACCCCAGCATACCCCTTCCTCATCCTGGCACCCTTCAGCCCCCAGGCAGGAGGTGCAGGGCCACCATGGGACCCCAGGGTTCATCCCACCTGGGTGCCCATGCTGGGGAGGCTGATGGGGCTGTGTCCTCTGGCTCCCCAGTTCTGCAGTGCCAATGGCATGGAGTACATTGTGGGCCGGGTCTGGATTGGCTTCTGGTTGATCCTGCTGGTGCTGGTGGTGGTGGCCTGTGAGGGCAGCTTCCTGGTGCGCTACCTGTCCCGCTACACCCAGGAGATCTTCTCCTTCCTCATCTCCCTCATCTTCATCTTCGAGACCTTCTCCAAGCTCGTCACGGTGAGGGCCGCAGGAGGCCCACGGTGGGCAAGGGGGAGGCTGCAGGTTGTGGTCATCATCCAGGTTTCCATAGGAGTGGTGGGAGCTGGGTGAGGGATGCAGGGAAGGGATGGACTCTCCCAGGGTTTTCTTCCCCTTCCCAGGTGTTTCCCAGCTTCTGCTTCTCTCTGCAGGAGTTTTGGGGGCAGGCAGGTGAAGTTCAGGCAAAATGTCTCTCCTGGGCTACAGCAAACACAGTCCTTGCCCAGGAACTGAATCACAGAATCCCAGACCAGCTTGAGTTGGAAAGGACTCTTTAAAGGTCCCTGCAGTCAGCAGGGACATCCCCAACTGGAACAGGTTGCTCACAGCCCCAAACAATCTGACCTGGAATGGTTCCAGGGATGGGGACCCTCCCATCTCTCTGGACAACCTGGGGTAGGCTCTCACCACCCTCAGTGTCAAACATTTCTTCCTTCTCTCCAGCTTGAATCTTCCTCTTTTAGTTTAAACCGTCACCCCTTGTCCTGTCACCTGTCTGGAGGCCCCTGATTTCTTCCCCTATGTCCTGTCTCAGCTCCTTCCCAGCTGACCAGCAGCAATGGGATGGCATCAGCCCAGGCCCTGGGTGCCCACAGGGACAGCTCTGGGGCAGGAGAAATTAGAGGCAGGACACATGCCCCATCATACCTTGGACCCACTTCACACCAAGGTGCCCTCACACACCCCTCTAGGAGCTCAGCACAGCCCCAAACACCTTGGGTGACACAGGGTCAGCAGTGGGGCCACACTTGGCTGTCCCCATCATGCCACCCAGCCCCTGCTCCAGCCCCATTTCTGAAGATGCATGGAGAAAAGCAAACTTAAAGCTAACTGTGTGCCAAGCTCCTGGCCTCACTGCTCACCCTGGCACTCATCCTGCACCCATCACGATGGTGCCATGGGGCTCCCAGTGTGGCAGGAAGGGTGCAGGGGGATCCCATCCTTCCTGACCTCCTCCCCTTCCCTCCCCAGATCTTCAAGGACCACCCACTGCAGCGAATTTATGATGTGAGAGCCACGTACGAGCCCAAGGTGCCAGAGCCCAACACAGCTCTGCTGTCCCTTGTCCTCATGGCTGGAACCTTCTTCCTGGCCTTCTTCCTCCGCAAGTTCAAGAACAGTGCCTTCCTGCCTGGCAAGGTGAGGATGGGGGAGGTCACACTGGTGTCCCCCTCAACCCCACTGGACCCACTGGGGACAAAACTGGAGCTTGGTGGATGTGGTTTCCTGAGAGGGGCTGGCTGGGAACATGCAAACTCAGTGCACGCAAGAGGTCTTTCAGCAGCTCACTGATGGGTGGGGACACAGTGGGGAGGACTCCTTGGCTGGGTGGGGACACAGGAGGGTTTAACATGGTCATGGTGTCCCCACAGGTCCGGCGACTGATTGGGGACTTTGGAGTGCCCATCTCCATCCTCATCATGGCTCTGGTGGACTTCTTCATCCGAGACACCTACACGCAGGTCTGGGAGCAGTGGGAGGGCAGGGCAGGGCTGGGGGACGTGGCTGGACCCAACAAGGGTGTGCAGGGTTGGCTGCTTGCCCCTGTGCCCTCACTCCTCCATCTCTCCTCCCATCCAGAAACTGAGCGTCCCCAAAGGGCTGGAGGTCACCAACTCGTCTGCCCGGGGCTGGTTTATCAACCCCATGGGGCTGAACCAGGTCTTCCCCATCTGGATGATGTTTGCCTCTGTGGTGCCTGCCCTCCTGGTCTTCATCCTCATCTTCCTTGAGACACAGATCACCACGTGAGGACTTGGGGCAGGGGGGGGAGGAGAATACAGGGAGGGACAAGAAGGCTGCAGGGTGCCTGATGGGACAGGGATGGAAAGAGACCTCCCACCGCTGACTCTCCCTTCTCCATCCCCAACAGCCTCATTGTCAGCAAGCCAGAGAGGAAGCTGGTGAAGGGCACTGGCTTCCACCTGGACCTGCTGCTGATCGTGGCCATGGGGGGGCTGGCTGCTCTCTTTGGCATGCCCTGGCTCAGCGCCACCACCGTCCGCACCATCACCCACGCCAATGCCCTCACTGTCATGAGCAAGACCTCTGCTCCCGGCGACAAGCCTCAGATCTTGGAGGTCAAGGAGCAGCGCATCAGTGGCTTGCTGGTGGCAGTGCTCATCGGTGAGCTGGAGAGGTGCACCCCAGCCCTGCTCAGCGAGAGCTCTGTGCCCCCAGCACACCTCCCTGACCTCTCTTTCCCCCTGGCAGGTGTCTCCATCCTGATGGAGCCCATCCTGAAGTACATCCCCCTGGCCGTGCTCTTTGGCATCTTCCTCTACATGGGCGTCACCTCCCTCTTTGGCATCCAGCTCTTCGACCGCATCCTGCTCTTGCTGATGCCACCCAAGTACCACCCCAGCGAGCCCTACGTCACCAGGGTGAGTGAGCCCTGTGTCCCCGGCCTGCTGGCCACAATCTTGGTGGTGTCCTAGGCTGCAGCACTCAATGGTGCCTCCTGCACTTGCTTGGAGCTTCCCAAAGAGCCTCCTCCTTCAGTGCTGACTTTCACTGGGCTCCTTGGGCCTCTTGTCCTGCCCCTTTCTAGCACCCAGTGTCCTGAGAAGGGTGCCAGGTGCTGGAGTCATCACCCTGACCCCACTGGGCTCCTTGTCCTGCAGGTGAAGACTTGGCGGATGCACCTCTTCACCTTGATCCAGATCATAGTCCTCGTGCTGCTGTGGGTGGTGAAGTCCACCCCAGCCTCGCTAGCGCTGCCCTTCGTCCTCATCCTCACCGTGCCCCTGCGGCGCTTCCTGCTGCCCAAGATCTTCCAGGACATCGAGCTCAGATGTGTAAGTAGCCCTGGCACGGGCTGGGATCCACCACGGTGCTGTCCCCAGCCCTGTGCACATCTGCAGCCCTATCCACAACCCCAGCATCAGCCCCATCTGTATCCCTGTCCTTGTTCCCATCCCCAGTCATTGTCCTCACCCCTGTCCCTATTCCCATCACTGTCCTCATCCTCATCTCTGTCCCTATCCCCACCCTCATCCCTATCTGTGTCCCCATTGCTGTCCCCATCTTTGTTCTCATCGCCATCTATGTGCCTGTCCCCATTCCCATCCCTGTCTCTGCCTGTCCCCATCCTCATCCTTGTTCCTGCCTCATTCCTGCCCCTATTGCCATACCCATCCCTGCCCCCACCTCTGTTTCTGTCCCTGACCCTGTCCTCAATCCTGTCTCCATTGCTGGTCCCTCCCCACTCACTGCCTGTCCTCATCCTCATCTCCATCCCTGGCCTCATCCCTGGCCCCATTTCCAGCCCCATCACTGTCTCTGTCTCCATTCCCATCTTTGTCTCCACCATCCCCGTCCCTATCCTTGTCCCCACCCCTGTCCCCATCCCACCTCATGCCCTCTCTTGTCCCTCCAGCTGGATGCAGACGACGCTGTGGTGACCTTTGAGGAGGCAGAGGGCACAGATGTGTACAACGAGGTGCAGATGCCCAGCTAAGGGCTCACTGCCACCTGCCTGACCCCTGGATGCCCCCACACCCCCTGGCCCCCCACTTCCCCACCAGCTTATCACACCATTGCCACCATCCTGGGGCCACTGGGTGACAGGGGACAACTTGGATACATAGCCAAGAGCCCTGTCCCCACCTGCACACCCCACAAACAGAGCTTTTTATTTGTTTTTCTCCTTTCCCCCCCTTTTTTTTGTTAAATATTTTGTATGCTGTGGGCTCACCTGCCCTTTGCTACCTGCTGGGGCTGCCTGGGCTGTGGGGGGGGGTCTGGATGCCTGTGCCCTCTGTCACCATCCTGTCCCTAAAGCCATGCCAGGCTGTGACCAGGCACTGAGCTGCCCCAAGACCCAAGAGAGGAGGAAGGCAGGGAGGGGGTGACATGGAAGGGACAAAGATGCAACAGGATAAAGGGTCCCCCAGTTCTCCCCAGCCCTGCTGCCTCCCCCAGGGAGCCCTCCCCCTGCCCAGCCACTCTTCCCCAGACCAGGCAATGAGCACTGGGACAAATCCTTTTCCCCATCATTTTCTCCAGCACCTCCTGGGGTCAGGGTATAAATAGTCCAAGGAGGGAGGGGTTTATAGATTTGCTACAAAGAAAAAGCTAAACCACCCCCCCCAAAAAAAAAATTTATCTTGATGCTTCTGCAGGTAGGATTTGCTCAGAACCAAACAAAAATTCTCCCCCCCCACCAAAAGGCTGAAAAAGCATCTTGGAAAAGAAAAAAAAAATGAGGATAAAAGGAAAAAGAGGGGAAAAGGAAAAAAATAATTAGGAGAAATAGAAAAGGTGGAGGGAAAAAAAGAAAAAAAATGAGAGGAAAGAGAAAAATGGAGGGAAAAAAACATTTGAGAGAAAATAAAAGACATGGAAGGAAAATAGAAAACATTTGAGGAAAAACAGAAAAATAGGGAAATTTGAGGGAAAATAGGAAAAAAAGTGAAAAATTAGAGAAATTTGAGGGAAAATAGAAAAAAGAGGAAAAAAGAAATAAATAAGGAAAAATTATTTAAAAAAGAAAAAACTGAGGGGAAAAAAAGAAAAAATGGAGAAAAAAGAAAAAAATGGAGGAAAAAAGAAAAAATGGAGGTAAAAAGAAAAAAATGAGGAAAAATAGAAAAAACTGAGGAAAAAGGAGAAAAAATGGAAGAAAAAAGAGGAAAAATGGAGGAAAAATAGGAAAAAAGGAGGAAAAAAGAGGAAAATTGAGGAAAAAAAGAGGAATATTTGAGAAAAAAATAAAATTATGAGGAACAAAAGACCAGAATGAGGAAAAAAAAAAAAAGAAGAAGATCAAAATGAGGGAAAAAAAGCCAAAAAAATAGCATCTGCAAGGAGTGATTTGTATATTTGTAGTTTGTAATTTATTTTTTGAGGCTGACTGTGCCCCCAGCTCGGGGGGGGGGGGGGGGTGTTGTGTGTGTGTGTGTGTGTATATATGAGAGAGAAACTTATCTTATACAAAAAAAAAGGATTATTTTCTAGAGAAGTTGATTTTAAAGGGTCCGGGTCAGGGCCTAAACTCTATGGACCAGTCTGGCAGCATCATTTAACTGCTGAATTAGTTTTAGTCTCATTATTCTTTAATTCTTTTATTATTCTTTTCTTTTTCTTTTTCTTTTTCTTTTTTTTGGTAGCCCTTTCAGTTAAATCCTTGTAGTTCATCCTTGATTTTTTTTTTCCTCCCCCTCACTTTGCAGCCCACTTCCTGCCCCATTTCCATGGGGGAGCATCTCTCCTGCTCCTGCCAGGGATGATCCTACCCTGCTCAGACCCCAGGGTCAGTTCCAGCCACCCAATCAAGTTGCAAATTTGCTCCTTTTTTTTTTTTTTTTTTTTTTTTTGTCCAAATTGGACCCCAAAATGAGCAGAGTGGGGTGGGGAGGGTGGGAGTTAGTTTGGTTTTAGTTTAGTTTAGTTTAGTTTAGTTTAGCTTAGTTTAGTTTAGTTTAATTAATTATGTGTCCACAAGAAACAATGCTGTGAGCTTTGGGAGTTTTTATTCCCTTCCCCAGCCACCTCTGTATCAGGCTTTAATAAAGAAATTAATAAAATCAGAAGGAAGCTGGGGGAGTTTTTTTTTTTTTCTCTTTGGGCATTTTCTGAGACCTCACCTTCCTTCCCCTCAAGAAAAAAAACAAAACAACCAAGACCAGCAGCATCCTTTGGAGGTGTCTGTCCCAACCACCCTGGGATGCTCCCTGCATTCCAGCATCCTTGGGTGCTCGCTGCAACCATCCTGGGATGCTCCCCAGGGTCACTCTGGGATGCTCCAGCCATCCTAGGCTCCCCACTATGGCCATTGTAGGATAATCCCAATTGTCCTCCTGGGATGCTTCCCACAGCCATTCCTGGGATGCTCAGTGCAGCTGTACCAAGGTGTTTGTCATGGTGCCTCAAGATGCTCAGTGCATCCCAGCATCCTGAGATGCTCCCCAGGGTCATCCTGGGATGCTCAGTGTGGTCATACTGGGATGCTCCCCATGGTCATTCCAGGATGATTCCCATGGTCATCCTGGGATGCTCCGCATAGTCATTCCTGGGATGCTCACTGTGGTCATCCTGGGATGCTGCCCATAGTCACTCCTGGGATGCTCAGAGAAGATGTTTGCCATGTCATCCCGGGATACTCGCTGAATCCCAGCATCCTACAGTGCTCACTGCTGCCATCCCAGGATTCCTCCCACAGTCATCTGTGGATGCTCCTCACACCTGTCCTGAGGTGCTCCCCATGGTCATTCTCAGATGCTCCCTGTGGCCGTCCTGGGATGCTCCCAATGGTCCTCCTGGGATGCTCCCCATAGCCATACTAGGATGCTCCCTGCAGCCATTCTGGATTTTTTTCCTGCATCCGGGTATCCCAGGACACTCCCTGCAGCCATCCCAGGATGCTCAGCCTCTACTCACCCTCCCTGCACCCTAGGGTGCTGCCCTGTTGCTTCTGGCCACATCCCTGCCCAGGGATGCTGTTGTAACAGGCTGCAGATCAGGCCTCAGCTCCCCACCAAGCCCAGGCTGGCACTAATTTGACCCTGATTACCTCTAACCTCATTAACGAGAGCAACCCACAGGGCTGCTGCCCCCCGTGGAAACCACCCACCCATGGCTCCCACACTTGTGGGAAGGGCTGTGCCCATTTGCCCCCAGCCTTCCCATGGGGCAGACGCAGGGCTCAGCATCTCCTGGCTGTGGCTCCACAAGCTCTCCATGGAGCTGGAATAAATCCTGACACCACCTCCACCTTCTTCTGAGCCCTGCAGAGCTGCTAGCCCTCGTTTTCTGGAGATGGAGGTAGGTGGTTGGTGTTTTCCAGCCCAAAGCCTGGAGACCTGGCAGCTGCCCGTCCTTCTGCCCGCCTCACGTGGGCACGCCACGCTGGGTGCCATCAGGAGAGCTCCGCACGCAGCTGCCACCAGCCGGACCTGCTGCTGCCATCCTGCCTCTGAAAACCAGCAGTGGAGGAAGGCATCTGCCTGTAGCCTGTCCTCCTCGCTTCCCACCCAGGGAAGAGCTTTTGATTCCCTGGGAGACGTCAGCAAGGTCACTGCCACGGGATCCAGCCCTGTTTGGGGGGGGGGGGGGGGGGGGAGGTATTGGGTTAAGCTCTCCTTTGAGCTTGACTTAGCCCAGTGAAATGTGGCTGGGAGGTGGTTTGTGGTGGGGCCCTGCAGTGGTGGGTGGAGGCAGGGTGTGAAAGGCAAGGGGAAGAGAAATACAATAGCTAATGGTGGTGAAAAAGACTTTGCTAATGGGGAGGGGGGAACAGAGAGCTGGAGAGATGAGTCATGTGGTGGCATCACCCCTGGGGAAACCTGGGTGCTGGTGGGGTGTGGAGTGCAGGGTCATAGCATCACCCTTGGAAGAGAAGAGCTCAGATGCTGGTGGGGTGCAGGGAGTTATAGTATCACCTGTGTTAGAGAAGAGCCCTGCTGCTGCTAGTGGGGTGCAGGGAACCTGTAGGGTTCAGGGTACAGGGAGCTGGTAGGGTGCAGGGAACTGGGTCATGCCATGCCATGACCCCTGGAAAGGGTGGGTCATGCCATGCCATGACCCCTGGAAAGGGAGAGCTCTGGTGCCAGTGGGGTGCAGGGTGCCTGTAAGGTGTAGGGTTAGATCATAGCATCACCCTTGTAAGGGGAAAGCCTCAGTGCTGGTGGTGGGGTGCAGGGTGATGGTGGGGTGCAGGGAGCTGGCTCATGGCATAGTATCACCCCCTGGAAGGGGAGAGCCTGGGTGCTGGTGGGGTTCAAGGACTTGGGTCACACTGTGGCATCACCACTGCAAGGGAAGAACTGAGGTGCTGGTGGGGTACAGGGGGTCAGTGGGGTTACAGGATGCCCACAGCATCATGGGGTGCTCTGTGCCATCACAGGCTGCCCCCCCTGCCCATGCTGCCTGCTCCTCTGCCCACACAGGCAGAGCCACAGTGTGCCTGTAACAGCCCTTGCTCTCCTCGGGGTGCACAGTGAAGCATTTTCTGTCACCGTCTGTGCCCTCAAAAAGGAAAAATGCAAACACCACCACCCCCCCAAAAAAAAAAAAAAAAAAAACCAAAAAAACCCAACAAACAAACCCACAACAAAAAACACCAAAAAAACAAACCCAAAAAGCACCAACTGCATTTGCACCTCCTTACTGCACCTTTGTTTGCCAGAAAACACACAACTGCACAAATAACAGGGATTTAAAAACTCCCCTGTAAGAATCAAGCCATGGAGAGGCCAGAGGGTGAGAAAGGGAATATTTGGAAAGGGGTGGGGGGGAATAAGCATATTCGGGAAGCCCCCATTTCTGCCCCACCCACCACAGAGGTTGTGACCCAATTCCAACTCCAGGGCTCTGCTGTCCCCACTGGGTGGCAAAAGCCACACTCCCGGAGGGTGCCACCGAGGCATATTTGTGGGGCTTGGGGTTAAAAAAAAAAAAAAGACAAAGCTAAACCTTAAAAGTGTTGATTTTTCACGTGTCTGGCCTGACGGGCTCCAAATATTTTGTGTTTTGGGGATGTTGGGGTTTTGTTTTGTTTTTTCCCCCTTTTGTAATTTCCCCCCCCTCTTGCAAAACGTCGGTGACATTTCACCTAATTCAGCCCAGGAACAGCTCAGCCCAGGGATTTTTCCACCCAGAATAAAATAATAATAGTTTAACAACAAAAAAAAGTTATTTATTTAAATTTGTTGTTGTGTTTTTAAGCTTTCACTGGAGGGATTAAGCGCTCGGCGCCGACGCCGGCTGGCGCGGCTTGGAGCACCTCGGAGGCTGTGCCTGCTGGAGGCAGGACCGTGGGACGTGGCCGGCTGGCTGTCTGTCCAGCTGGCTGTCCGGGCTTGGCTGATCCTTCCTTTGGGAATCATGCCCAAATAAAACACTTTGCACAACTGGGATTTGCCCCAGCACCACACTCCCTTCCCACACATCAGCCTGGGTTGGGGGTGGTTCAACTGCACACAGATTTGGGGATTATTTTTACCTCTTGCATATAAACGCAAGGGAAAATTCCCTGGATTTGGGCCATTTTGTGGCAGCCGGCTGGGAACCTGCCCACAATCAGCGCCAGGACCTGATCCTGCCCTCCCAGGCCTCATCCTGCACCTCATTTGAGGAGGGGTCCCCATTATCCTTGCGGCAGGTGCCTGCCGGAGCTGCCCGACCCGGCCTAGCCGTGCAGATGGCCGAAGCCCGCCGGTAGCGAACGGGCAGCCACTGGCACGCCGACGGCCGAAGCGTGAGCTGCCGGTAGCACGCAGCCAGCCAGGGTTTGCCGGTAGTGCGCAAACCGCCGGGAGCAGGCGGGCGGCTGGGGCTCAGACAGGCAGCCCAGGAGCAGGCGGACGGCCAGGGCTCGCCAGTAGCGCACGGGCAGCCGGGAAGGTGCCGGTGGCCTGGGGCAGCCGCGGCGTGCGTTGGCCTAGCAGCATAGGGTGCAAGCAGTCCCGGTTAGCCTTGGGGGTTGCCGGTTGGGTGCAGGCAGGCTGGGGATGGCCGGTAATTTGCAGGCAGCTCGGGATGGCCGGTAATTTGCAGGCAGCTGCCCGGCCGGGATTGGCTGCGGGGAATGACGCCCAGCACAACAAAGGTGGAGTTGGAGAAATTGCATTAAAAAAATTAAGAGAGAGAGAGAAGAGAAAAGGGAGAGGGGAGCCAAGGAAAGGAGGAAATTCCGCCCCCCCCCGCCCCCAATCAGGAAAACCCCCACCGGGGGCCGTGTCCCGGGGCGTGTGGGGCGCGCAGCCCCAGCCCGGAGGGGACCCACCGAACGGGGCGGGAGGCGGCTCGGCTTCCGTCCGCTTCCCCCCCCCCCTCCCCCCCCCAATCCCTCCTCCTCCGTTTCTTCCCCCTCCGCTTCCCCCCCCCCCCCCGCCTCCTTCCCCCCAACCCTCCTCTCCCCCTCTTTTCTTCGCCCCCCGCTTTGCGTCCCCCAACTCTCTGCTTCCCCCCACCCCCCGTTTTCCAACCTCTCGCTTCCCCCCCCAACCCCTTCTCTTCACCCTCCTGGTTTTTACTCTTTCCCCCCTTATTTTTCCCTTTCCCCCCCACTTAGTTTTTTCCTTCCTTTCTTTTCCCCCCTTCCTCTCCCCTATTTTTTAATATTTTTTCCCCTTCCCCCCCTTTTTTTTTTATGCAAACGCCGGGTGAGGATTGTTGCACATGTAAGGAGATTTTTTTTCTCTCTCCCTTTCCCCCCCCTTCCCTCCTCTCTCCTTCCTCCTCCTCCTCCTCTTTTTTTTTTTTTTTTCCCTCTCTCTTTTTTTTTTTTTCTCCCTCCTTTCTCGCCACAGTGTTGCAAAAGCAAAGAGCAATAAAAAAACACGGCGGGGGAAAAGCAAGCGGGCGGCGGGGCGGCCCGACCCGGCTCGGTTTACCGCTCGGGGAGCGGCGGAGGCCGGCGGCGGACCCCGGTGCTCAGAGCCCGGCTGATTGGAAGGAGCAAAACGCAGCGCGATGGAGGCGGGGGAAAGCGCGATCGTCTCTGCGGGGACTGGAGCGCGTCCACGCCCGGGGCCAGCGCTGCAGAGCTGGCCGCCGTTCAACCGCCGCTCTGCTTCCCCGCCCCGGCCCCACCGAACCCCGGCCCCGCCGAGCTCTTCCGAGCCCGCGGGCCCCCCGCAGGTACGTGTCCCCGTGGCCGAGAACCGCCGCCGCCGCCGCCGTGCTTTGAGTCCCCGTGTCCCCGCCGCCCCGGGTTCGCCATTCGCCGCCCGCCCGCTCGCTCCGCCGGTGGGGCTGGAGGAGGCGCTTTGTTCCTCCCCGGGCTCCCGCCGCCGCTGCTGCTGCTGCTACTCCCGCCGCCGCCGCGCACCAGGCTCGGTAAGGCGCCGCCGCCACTCCGCCGGGAAACGGGGCTTCGTACCCCATTATGCCCCCGAAAGCGTGGGGTTTAGGGGTTTTTCAGGAGAAAGATGACGATTTTTTTTTTACATAAAGGGCTGGTTTTACGCGCAGGCCCCGCGGGCAGGAAGCCGCCGCCGCTCGCTCGCCTGCCCGGGCCCCGCTCCGCCGCGGCGGGGGGCACCGCGCTGGGGCTCGGGGCGGGGGGGAGCGCAGAGCTCGGCGGCCTCGGTGTGTGCCCCCCCACCCCACCCCCCCTCCTCCCCTTTTTCTCCCTCCTTTTCCCTTCCCTTCCCTCTCCTCCTCCTCGCTCCCTCCCTCCTTCCCGCTCGCCCTCCCTCCCTCCCCGGTGCCGCAGCTGGATTTCGGGGGCAGGCTTCCAGCGCTGGGCGGTTGTTTTTCCCCAGCCCCGGTGAGTCCCGCGCCGCGGCGGGGAAGCTCCGCGCCGCGCTCCGCCGGCTGCGTGCCCGGGCTCGTCCGCTACCCACCCCCCCCACCCTCCGTTTTTCTCCCCCATCTCCTCCTCCTTATATTTTACCCCTCGTCTTATTTTTCCCCCCTCTTATTTTGCTTTTATATATTTTTTCCTTCCTTTTTTTTTTTTCCTCCCTTTCTCCCCCCCCTTCTTTCTTCCTTTCTTCCCTCCGGACCGGGGCTCCAGCCCCCCGCTGGGTGGGTGGGTGTTTCTGGGCTCGAGGAGGGGTCGCGGAGGGGGTGTGTGTGTGTGTGTGGAGAAGCAGAAGAAGGGAGGAGGGGGCGGCGGCGGTGGTGGTGGTGGTGGGGAAAAGCGGAGGGAGGAGGAGGGGGAAAGGATTGGGTAGGAGCCGCTCCCCGGGGGTCGGTGCGGGGAGGTCGCGCTGCCCTCGCCCGGCTCGCTGCAGCTGCCCGGCCGCCCCCAGCCGGGCATCCCCGCCCCCCCTTCCCCCTCCTCCTCCTCCTCCTCCTTCTCCTTCTTCTCCTTCCCCCAGCGGCTCCGGCGCCGGGGCTGGGGCTGCGGCGGCTCGGCTGGAGCTCCCCCCTCTCTCTCTCTCCTTTCCCTCCCTCCCTCCTCCTTCCACCACCACCACCACCACCACCTCCTCCTCCCTTCTCTCCTCTCCTCCTCCTCCCCCCCGTTTAGCAGCCCGGAGAGGTGGGTTTGTCTCGGCTTTATAACCGCGCCGGCTGCACGGGTGGAGGGGAAGGAACGGCGGGCGGAGGCGGGCGCAGCCCGGCCATTGTGTGCCGCGGCGGAGAGCGGCCGGTAACGATGGCGGGATGGCGGATGGGGATGCTGGGAGGAGGAGGAGGATGAAGGGGAGGGGGTGGTGGTGTAAGCCGCGGTGCATCGCATCGCGCCGGGGGGCTGGGGGAGCGGAGAGGGGCCGGGGGCTCTCCGCTCCCCAAGGCCCCTGGCCTCGCCTTCTCCATTGTCTGCCCAGGGGTTGTGGAGAGGGTGGGGGAGGAAAGCGGCGGAACGCGGCTCTCTGGCGCCCGGGTGGGAACCGGGGGCGGGAGGGGACCGGGGAGGCGCCGCCGGGGCCGCCCGCGCTCGGTCCCACCCGGTTCCTGCTGCCTGGCGGAGGAGGAGACTGGAGCTGGCCGGCGGCGCAGGGCATGTGCGGGCTCCCCGCCTCCGCCCCACGGCCCGGCCCCTTCCTCCCCCGCCTCCTCCTCCTTCCACCCCACCCCCCCCACCCCTTAAGGCGCAGGATCCGGTCCCCCCCCTCCCCCGGGGGGGATCCCGCAACCTCCCCCCACCACCTCCCCCCCCCCGGGGGATCCCTCTGCGCGCGCAGCGCGATCGCCCCCGCCACGCCCCGCGATGATCCGATGGATCCCTCCCCCTGCCACGATCCCGCCTTCCTCAGCTGCTTCCCCCCCGGCTCCGCGCCCCCGGGGCGATCCCCGGTCGCCCACCCCCGGGGGTTGGGCTGATCCAGCTCTGGAGGGATCCATGATCCACCCTCCTCCCCCACGCGAAGGCTCATCCCACGCTGGGGGCGATCCCACTGCTCAACGTGGTCCCAGATCTGACTGCCAGGATCTGCCAGGTCTGTCCATACCCTGGGGTGAATCTCCTGTCCGGCTTCCCGAGGTGGTCACATATCCAAGCCCCTGGGGGCTGATCCAGCCCCCGAAGGCTCATCCCACATTGGTGACAATCACCTCCCAAGGTAGCCTCACAACCACCCCAGGGGCTAGTCTGACCCCCATGGTGATTCCCCATCTGCCCAGGGTTCCCTTTCCACCCCGGGGAGATCTTCCACGATCCCCTCCGGGGGCTCAACTCACCCCAGGCCCTGAAGGCTCATTTCACCCTGGATCCTTGTTTCTCCCCCGGGGCTTAGGTAGGGTCTGCCCCCCCTGATTACCCCTCCAGGAGCTGATCACACACAGCCCAGGCTGATCCCCCATCGCTCATGGGGCCTGGGAGGTCCCCGAAGCCTCCCTCAGGGTGATCCTTCTTCAGACCCAGGGCCTGGATCCATCCCCCAGGAGCTCTTACAGGTCCCAGCTCTTTCCTGGGACCCCTGCATGAGCCCAAATTTCTCCTTGCCAGCCCCAGGCCAGGCTCCCCTTCCTCAGACCTGGGGCCCATCCCCCCTGGCACAGTTCCTGATCCCCTGGGCCTTCAGCCCATCCCCTCCAGGGTGAGGCACCCTGCTAGGCCTCCCCCCATAGCTCTGGGGTCCCCCCACCAAGGCCTTTCACCCATTCACCTCCATTCAGGGTGATCTTTTCCCATGGGGTTCTAAGATCCTATCCCTGGGATCTGGGAGGATCCTTCCCATAGAACCTCTCTGTTGAAATGTTCCCCCCCCAGCTTGTTCTCCCCTCCTTGGGAGGCTGCTTGGACCCCCCATGCTCCCCACGTGTGTGTGGGTTTTTCCCTGCCGCTCCCTAAACGAGCACCCCACAAGCTGCTGTAGATCTGGGGGATCCCTCTCTCCTCCAAAGATCTCTATGGATCTGTGACTTCCTCACCTTGGAAACTCCCCTTTGAGGGGGTAGGGGGGAATCAAGCTCCCCTTGGGAGATCCCTTGCAACCCTGTTGGCTCAGATCCTCCTGACCCCAAGTCTGTGGATCCCACCTCAGGGACACCCCCTGAACCCTTCTCCCCTCAGATCTGTGGGGAGCCCTCTAAGATCCTGCACCACTCCCCACCTTGGGGACATCCTGAACCCTTCTTCCCTGCCTTTTTCTGCCTCCCCAGCCTGGTTGGGGGGGAGGGAGGGTGTCACAGCACCATTCAGGACCCCTTAGATCACCGAGATTCCCCCAGGCACCCACCTTATCACCCTGCCTCCCCTCCAAACCTTACCAGGCTGTTTTTGGGGGCGAACCCAGCACCTTGGACATCTCAGGGCAGGGGGTGGGGAGGGAGTGACAGCCTTCGGTGAGGTCCTCCAAACCTGATGGGTCCCCCAGCATGGGGAGGTGCTAATGGTGGTGGTGGGGGCTCTCCTTTGCTTGCAGAGCCGAGCGGGTGGGAGAGACCTTGGGTAGCGCCAGGCAGCCGGCGGCACCGACCTGGGCGCAGGCAGGTGGAGGATGAACGGCGAAGCCGAGTGCCCTGCAGACCTGGAAATGACAGCTCCCAAAAACCAAGGTGAGACACCCCCACCCCCAGCAGCCCCCACCCCAGGGTTCCCACAGGAATACTGCTGCCACCTTAAAAAAATACGCAAAACAATCAAACCCCATGGGGCGGCCCTTTTGTCCTTGGGATGGAGGAGCCATGATCCCAACACAGCGGGGATTTGGCTGTCCTGATCCCGGGGTGGGGGGCATGGATACGTGTATGAGTGCATGGCAGATCCCTCCCAGCATGGAGGATGCTCTTTCTGGCTGGCTGGCATTGTGGGGCAAGGGCGGAGGGCTGGCACAAAGAGGTGCTGCCTTCACTGATCACATCTGGGCTGCATTAAAAGCTGAGCTGTTTGTTACCTTGGGCCTCCGGCTTCCAGACCCTGGGATGACATCAGAGGTTCAGCTTCTATTGGAAAAGAGGGAGGAAAACAAGGGAAGGGAAAGAAAAAAAAAGAACAAAGAAAAAAAAATGATGTTTTATTTTGGACAGAGGGGATAACGCTACCCCAGCACCTTAAAATTCCCCCTTAAGGCCTGTTCAGCCCTCCTGGACCCCCTGTTTGCCCTGGCTGGCCGCAGTGGGTTTGTTGTCCCGAGCGACCCCGGCCTCAGCACGTGTCCCTCCGCGGGTCTTGAGCTGGATTTAATTACACCGGGGCAGCTTTCCTAATATAGCCCCAGCCCCGCCGCTGCCAGGAGAGCCAGGGATAAATCGGTCCCAGGGCACAGACAGCCCCATTCATCTTGCTGGGTGAACTCCACGATTCCCCTCCTGCTTTTTGGCAAACCACAGCTGGAAGGGGGAGCAGGGATGGGGGGCGCTGAACTTGGGGTCCTCCTTATCCTCCCGGAGGGTTTTGGGGAGGTTTCTGCAGTTCCTTGGCGTTTCCCTGTGGGTTGTGGTTAGTTTGGATGATTGCTGGTATGGTGAGGGGGTGGAGGGGGAGGTCATGCAGGGCCAAAGGTTTTGAGAGGTTCCTGTGTCGGAGGAGGGAAACTGAGGCATGAGGCTTGTTGTCGGGAGGAAATTTAGGGGAGGGGTCATCTTCCCCACTTGGTTTTTGTGGCTGTGCTGCTTTTGATTTTTTTCTCCTGATTTCTGCAAGTAAAATTGGCATCAGCTTCACAGCCCAGCTCTGCCTCCTTGGTCTTTGGAGGCAGGAGAGGGAGCTGGAACACGACTGGGAAAAATAGGAAGGCAAAAGTTTGGGCTTGGTGCCTCCCCCACCCCAGCTCTGATCTCCTATGAGGCACTGGTGGAGGTTTCCTGTCTCCCCCTTCATGATGTTTTGAGGCTCTGAAGTTGGGAGTGTGGAGAGGTGTCCAGAGCTGCTCGACTCTCTGCTTTATGGAGGGGTTCTTTCCATCTTTCACCCTCCCCATTAATCCCTAATGGTCCCAATGAGGTAACTATGGAGACCAGCCAGATCCCAAACTGTTCTGCCTCAGCTCCCCACCTTGACAGGCTCAGAAGGTGAACAGGATGGGAGGACAGTCCTGACTGTGCTCCCCTGACTCTGGCTGCGGGTCCCACATATTTTCTAACAACCCTTGTTCAGATTTGGGGTTCAGGGAGGGGTTGTCCTTCACTGGACTGATGCAGAGGCAGAAGCAGAGGTGGTGTTTGCATGCACGCTGAGTTTGAGCAGAGGGAGAACTGCAGCAGTTCTGGGAGCTTGTTTTCATTTCTGGAGATGGAAGGAGAGAGATGCTCCCTTCAAATCCATCATGGGCTGTGTTGTCCTCATCTCACCAGGATGCTCTGTGTCCCTTGGCAGCTCTGAACACCCCAGCCCTTACCTGGCAGAGATGTGGGGCAGGGGATACCATGGAGAGTGGGTCCTGTGCCCGGGAAGTCCTTGGGCTTGGTGCCCTTCCCAGGTTGAAGCAGATGGGGCTGTGTGGCTTCGGTCTCCTCTGCTCCTCCTCCAGCCCATCCCTAGGGAGCTCTGTTTCTGCTCCCAGGCCCTGCTGCCTTTCCCCAGGGCCACCCAGCTGCAGAGCACCCGGAGCTCCTCTCCCTGGCTGGTGTGGAAGAGAGCCCAGTGCAGGAATTCCCCTGGCAAGGAGGCAGCTCCAGAGTGGTGCTGGATGGGATGTTTGGTGTTGGGATATCCTGGCTGCTGCCTGTCCCAGCATGGGCTGCTGCCTGGCCTGGCCTCCTGGCTGCTTCAGGCTCCCCAGCTTTGCCTTGTGCTCATCCTGCCATCCCAGCAGTTTGTCCCTGTGGGAGCTGGGAACACTCCTCCTGGCAGTTTGGGAGATGTTGGGGTGATAGAACCATCACCCCTACGCCATCAGGGACCTCCCTGGGAGATGGGAGGTGCTGTGCGGGGCTCTGCACCCCTTGGCTTTGTGATCTCTGAGCTTTGACCTTGGCAGAGGTCAACATGGAGCTGGGTGATAGGAAGGCTCTCCTATTAGAAGGAAAAGCAGCACTGGAGAGGGGGGGATCCCATCGCTCCAGACACATCTTTTCCACTTGGAAAGCAGGTTTCCCTGTTTCCTTATGGGTTGGAGGGAGTGTGGCTCCTATCTCCCTCCTCAGGGCTTTGCTCCCGTGTGTAGGAAACGGCCCTGCTGCTCCCTCCCAGCAGAGCCATTGCCTTATCTGATGGTGGCCCTGGGATGAGCCAGTTGCTCTGGTTTGCACCCAGTGGATTTTCTAGCTTTGCTCCAATTGTTTTGGCCTGCAGAAAGTTGCTCCAGGCTCGTGGGAACAGCCACATCCCTTTGATCTTTAATCTCGAGAGGCAGCACGTGGAGATTACGTGTCCCGGCGTGCGGCCCGGAGCAGCACACTGGGAGCTGTAGTCCCTAATCCCTGATGGGAAGGCTGCCTGCCTGGTCCCTGTGCCCTGCCTGCCCCGGGAGCTGTGGTCCCTGTGCCCTGCTTGGCCTGGGAGCTGTGGTGCCCGTGCCCTGCCTGCCCCAGGAGCTGTGGTGCCCGTGCCCTGCCTGCCCCAGGAGCTGTGGTGCCCGTGCACTGCTGCTGAGGCTGTCTCTTTGCTGCCCAGACCGCTGGTCTCAGGAGGACATGCTGACCCTGCTGGAGTGCATGAGGAACAACCTGCCCTCCAATGATGGGAGCAAGTTCAAAACCACCGAGTCCCACCTGGACTGGGAGAAAGTGGCTTTCAAGGACTTCTCGGGGGAGATGTGCAAGATGAAGTGGATGGAGATCTCTAATGAGGTAACCAAGGACCAAGCATCCAGGGGCCTTCCAGGGCTGTTTGAATCACCCAAGTTCAGCACCTCCACTCCTCAGCCCATAATGCTGACATCATTTTGCTGCCGTTGGCGTTGTGAATCCTTTGGAGGTGGTGGGGCAGGTTGTTGGCGTGCAGGCATTATGAATCCCTGTGGGGTTATGCCATGCCCAGCGTGGCCTGGTGCTGAGTAGGGACCTGTCCTGTCCCCCCTGCACAGCCTGTTCACGTTGTGGCCCTTCCTTACCCTGCAGGTGAGGAAGTTTCGGACTCTGACAGAGCTCATTATGGATGCTGAAGAACACGTGAAGAATCCTTACAAGGGCAAGAAGCTCAAGGTATCAAGAAGGAATGAGGATCAATCCCTAAAGGGCACCTCAGGCAGGGTGCTATCACCCATGTGGCACCTCAGACCAGTGTGGCTCTGCCACCAGAGCCCCTGCAGGCACCTCAGACCGTAATCCCCACGGCTGGCTGCCCAAGGCTCTGGAGGCCACAGGCTCTGGGCCTGGGCCAAATCCAGGGTACATTTAATATGGCTGGCAGCCTGCATCCAAGTTTAGCACTAGAGGGGGTCAGGAAGCTGCTCTCCTATTCCTGGCCTGCCAGGTTGGGTGGGTGCTGCTTTCAGCTGGGCAGCCCCAGGGCAACCAGGGTTCTAGCCAGGAGGTGGGTCCTGTTCCCTCCTTCTGCCTCAGTGTCCCCTCCTGCAGTACAACTGCTCTGTGCCAACAGCTCTGGGTGGCCAGAGGCTGCTCCCAGGATACCCAGCCCTGGTATATTGTAATTCCTCAGGAAGAGAGCCCTTGCTGAATGTAAGAAGTTCCATCTAAACATGGGGAGGAACTTCTTAATTTAAGGGTGACAGAGACCTGGAGCAGATTGCCCAGAGAGGTGGTGGAGTCTCCGTCTCTGGAGACATTCAAAACCCACCTGAACATGTTCCTGTGTGACCTGCTCTAAGAGATCCTGCCTTGGCAGGGGGGTTGGACTTGGTGATCTCCAGAGGTCCTTTGCAGCCCCTCCCATTCTGTGATTGCTCCCAGGGTTTTTACCCCTCTTGCCTGCCACACTGGGGTGTTCCTATCTCAGGGAGCCAGGAAGGCTGGATGGAGGCAGATCACCCCTGGTACTGGGGAGAGCTGGGAGCTGGTGGGACTTGGCTGTGCCCTCTGCTGTGCTGCCAGTCCCACACTCAGTGCCTGCCACTCTGCTGTCTCCCCAGAAACACCCTGACTTCCCCAAGAAGCCCCTGACTCCCTATTTCCGCTTCTTCATGGAGAAGCGAGCCAAGTACGCCAAGCTTCACCCTGAAATGAGCAACCTGGATCTCACCAAGATCCTGTCCAAGAAATACAAGGAGCTTCCCGAGAAGAAAAAGGTACAGGGAAGGGGAAAGGGAATCAGCAAGCCCTTCCTCATTTGAGTGCCTTTGTGTGCTGGGCTCTGTGTGCCCAGCTCTCCCAGTAAAACCAGGAGAGCCCAGCCTTGAGCTGGTGAGGGTTTAACCCAGCTCTCGATGGGAGAAGCCCAGGTGCTTGTTTAGTCCTGTCAGACCAGTCCTTTCCCCGGCCTGGTTGCCAGGATCTGTGGGGTGGAGGCTGGCTGGGTCTGTCCATGGGTCCAGCTCTGGACGGTGACTTCGCTGTGGGGTGGATCCGTATTAATGCTGCCTTTAAATCACACACCCTGTCCCAGCGAGGGATGGAGGAGCAGGCCCTGCTCCAGGCCATGGCAGGTGCTGGGAGGAGAGCTGCCCATCTCACCTCCAGCTCTGGAGGTGGCCTTGGCCAGAGGCCAGGCAGGTGTTTTAGGTGCCCCAACTCTCAGTCTGGGTGGATCTGCCACCAGCAGGAGAGGTCCAGGGCACAAAGCTCCGCTGTACCCTCTTGCACAAGGCTTTCCAGGGCTGCCTGGGGCAAGGAGAAGAGGGAGATCCTGCCTCTGTATTCATGGGCAGACTGGAAACCCTCAGCTGGGAGCTTCAGGACCAGTCTGATGGGCTGGAAAGCCCTTGAGTCCTTTTGAAGGTCATGGGTGTCCAGCTGGCAGGGTCCACAGAGATGTCTCTGCTTGCCTGTTCCCTGGTGCTGATGTCCCTCTCCACCTCCCTGGTGGCTTTGTGTCCCCAGATGAAATACATCCAGGACTTCCAGCGAGAGAAGCAGGAGTTTGAGAGGAACCTGGCAAGGTTCAGGTGAGCAGCCAGACCCTCTGTGTCACCCCAGGCAGACCCAATCTCCCCTCCTGTGTGTAGGTCACAGAGGAAGGCTTGATGGGCCCTGCAGCTTGAAGGCAGAATGGAATGGGGGAGGTGCTGGGAAAAAAAAAGGAAGGAAGAGGTGCTGAGAGCAGCCCTCCAGCTGGGAAACTCATGAAAGGGGGTAGAGAGCTGAGGACCATGCATGCTCTGAGGGTTAGGGTCTTGAAGGAGGGGACCCTTCCCAAGGAGGGTTGGGCAGATGACCCTTGAGGTCCTTTCCAAACTGGAGTTCTATGATTCAGTGACAGGAGCCCTGCTGCCAGCACTGTGAAAAGCTGCAGTGACTACCTCATTCCTCCCAAACCTGGCCTTTGGATGTGGTCCCTGTAACCCAGGTGGATCCTGGCATTCCTAATGACCTGCTGCTGCTCCAGGGATGCAGCCCTGCCCAACCCACTAAAGAGGATGCTTTTAGCCAATGCTGCCCAGGAAGGACAGACCCAAAGCCCTAAACCCTTCCTGCTCTTTTAGGGACCCCCTGCCCTTCACCCCAGTGTCTGAGCCTGTGGAGGCTCAGCCCCGCAGTGATGATTGGAGAGGTTTAGGGGGAGGTTTAGTTGGGTTTAGGGGTGCTCTCCTTCCACCTGCAACCTCCCTAACGCTCTCCCTTCCCCACCTCCTTGCCGGGTAAAGGGAAGACCACCCGGATCTCATCCAGAACGCCAAGAAGTCCGACGTCCCTGAGAAACCCAAGACCCCCCAGCAGCTGTGGTACAACCATGAGAAGAAGATCTACTTGAAAGTGCGTCCAGATGTGAGTAGGGTGGGTGGGAGTGTGTGTGAGTGTGGAGGGGTCCTGCCCCCCGCTGCTGCGGGCAGAGGAGGGGGAAAGGAGAGAAGCATTGCAGGGGAGGGAGGGGCGCGGGCTGGAGGACGCCGCTTAAGAGCTTCCAGCAACCTGGACCGGAGGTAAGGAAAGGGCTCAGCACATCTGAAGAAGAGGCTCGGGGCTACAGACCCCACTTTTTGCCTGCAGTGGAAGGGGTGACCACAGCCTGAGGCAGGGCAGGAAAAAGGTTCCCAGCACACAGATCCGCTTCTGGCCATGGCCCTCACCCACACGCACACCCCCTGCCCCGGCCACGAGCACTGCTCGCAGCCACCCCATGGCCCCAAGCTGGGTGCCACGGGGATGAGGTGATCAACCTGACTATTTTTTGCCCCTTTTTTGTGAATTTTTTCTTTTTTTTTTTTTTTTTTTTCTCTTTTTTTCTCTTTTTTTACCTCTTCTTTTTGTGGGTTTTACCCCTCTGCCCTCACCTCTGGCTTTGGGTTTTCAGGCCACCACGAAGGAGGTGAAAGAGTCGCTGGGCAAGCAGTGGTCTCAACTCTCCGATAAAAAGAGGCTGAAATGGATTCATAAGGCCCTGGAACAGCGGAAGGAGTACGAGGTAGGGAGCAGCCTCACCCATCCCCCCTCCACACTCGGCCCTGTGTTCACTCTGAGCCACTCTGCCTCATGGCCACAGCCACCAGCTGCTAGCCAGCCTCACTCAATAGCCAGCATTGGGGTTCAGCCAGGTCCCTGCAGGTCCCTAGTGAGTCTGAGCCCTGCCTCCTCCAGCAAGCTTTGGGGAAAGGCAGAAGTACTCCTGGGGAGAGATCATTAGGGCAATGGTTGGCTTCTCTTTCCTCCTCCTCTGGCCGCCAGCCAGGCAGGGATCAGAGCCCCTCTCCTGACTGCGCTCCACCCTTTGCAGGAGATCATGAGGGACTACATCCAGAAGCACCCTGAGCTGAACATCAGCGAGGAGGGCATCACCCGCTCCACCCTCACCAAGGCTGAGCGCCAGCTCAAGGACAAGTTCGATGGACGACCCACAAAGCCACCTCCGTGAGTCCTGGCCCCTCCTGAGCTCTCACTGCAGGGTCTTGGCCAGCCTGGGTGAACACTGGTTCTTTGCTAACAAGGGAGATGGAGCTTGGAGAGCCCTGCTCGTTTCTGGGACTCTGGGCACAAGCTCTTGACTCCATTTAAACTGATCCTTGAACTGGATCAAAACTGGGAATGTTCAGCCTGAAGAAAAAGAGGCTGAGGGGAGACCTTCTGGTTCTCTACAGCTCCTTGAAAAGAGGGTGGAGCCAGGTGGAGCCATGTAACAGGTGGCAGGATGAGAAGAAATGGCCTCAAGCTGTGCCAGGGGAGGTTTAGGTTGGTCATGAGGAACAATTTCTTCCTCAAAAGGGTTGTCAAGGCCTGGTCCAGGCTGCCCTGGGCAGTGGTGGAGTCCCCATCCCTGGAGGGGTTTCAAAGCTGTGGAGATGTGTTGCTGAGGGCCATGTTTTAGTGGTGCCCTGGCAGTGCTGGGTTACTGGTTGGACTTGATGATCTCAAAGGTCTCTTCCAACCCACACAACTCTGATTCTATGAAACGCACACTGAGTACACATCTGAGGGAGGTTTCTGGTGATGCTGCATGCTCCAGAGTAGGGGGCAACCCCCTCTAGCTTCCCTCAAATCCAAACACCTTGGGCACAGCACTTCACTGCCTGGTGCAATCCAGAGGGTGTCTTGTGGGGGGAGTGTCTTGGGGAGCCTCCTTAGCTCTGCAGAGAGGACATGAGCAGGACAGGTTGTCCCTAATGCTGGGTCCCTCCATGGGTTGCAGGAACAGCTACTCCCTGTACTGTGCAGAGCTGATGGCCAACATGAAAGATGTGCCCAGCACCGAGCGGATGGTGCTGTGCAGCCAGCAGTGGAAGCTGCTCTCCCAGAAGGAAAAGGATGCCTACCACAAAAAGTGTGACCAGGTGAGGGCCCAAGGGTGGACAAGAGAGGTGGACAGGCAGGTGGGTAGCAGTGCTGTGGGGAGGCAAGATGAGGATGGGAGAGTTTGGGCTACAAACAGTGCTGGAAATGAGCTCCTCACCCTTCCTCAGTGCTTATTCTGGGCATCTTGACCACCAGTTCCCTGGGAGGTCCTTGGTCACCTCTGTGGAGCCATGTAACAAGGGACAGGATGAGAAGAATAAGCCTCAAGTTGTGCCAGGAGACATGAGGAACAATTTTTCTCTCCCAAAAGGGTTGTCAAGGCCTGGCCCAGGCTGTCCTGGGCAGTGGTGAAGTCCCCATCCCTAGAGGGGTTTCAAAGCTGTGGAGGTGTGGTGCTGAGGGCTGTGTTTTAGTGGTGCCCTGGCAGTGCTGGCTGACTGGTTGGACTCGATGTCCTTAAAGGTCTTTTCCAATCAAAACAATTCCATGATTCTATGATGGTCCCTGCCCCCCAGTCTATGTATGTGGGACCAACAGATGCTGACGGGGTTGAGACTGGGTCAGGGACTGCACAAGGCAGGGCTGGACTGAGGGGTCTCTGTGTAACCACTCATCTCATCTCATCTCTCTCCAGAAAAAGAAAGACTATGAGATCGAGCTCCTCCGCTTCCTGGAGGTGAGTGCCATGGGGGTGCCTTGGCCATGGGTGCTGCAGACCCCTAACATGGGGAGGGGCTGGGATGGGTTAAACAGGAGTTGCACTGATGCTGTCCTCATCTGCTCCCCCCAAAATGTGTCAGGACCCAGCCATATATGGTGTGCAGAGATGTTTGTGCATAACCTTGACCCTTCCCCAGCTGCCCTGCTGCCTGACTCAGTGTTCTCCAGTTGGGCACTGGGAGGTGGAGACTGGAAGGGAAGTTGGGGGTGAGCAGAGGGCTGGTGCCGGAGGTGGAGGTGGGGTTGAGGCTGTGGCTGAGCAGGCAGCTCTGTCTCTCACTTCCTTCCCTCCACTGAGCTGTAGGTGGGGGGGGCTACACCAAGGCCACCTCAGCACCCTGCTTGGTTCCTCAGGCGGATGTGACATGGCCCCAGCAAGGGCAGGAGGTGGAAAACCCAGGGGTGTGTGCCAACATCTGGCCACCTGTCCCCTCTGTCTTCACAGAGAGGAAGCTGATGAGACTGAGCCAGGGAGGGGACAGAGCTGGGGAGGAGGGAGATTGCCCAGTGAGGGGAGTGACACAGGTGTGGCGACACCGAGGCTGCACGCCCCGGCTTGCAGTGCCTAATGTTGGCCATGGCTGGGGTGGATTTTTGAATCAGGACAACTGAGTGTGTTAGTTTCCCCCCTCCCCACTGCACCACATCTTACCTGTCTCTCCTCCTGTGCCACCCAGAGCCTGCCTGAGGAGGAGCAGCAGCGGGTGCTAGGTGAGGAGAAGATGCTGGGCAGCAACCGGAAAGGGGCAACGAGTCCTGCGTCCAAAAAGTCCTCACCAGAGACCGGCAAGGTGAGACAGGCAGCTGGGGAGACATGGGGTGGGCTTACTGCCATCCCGGGGTGCTTGGAGGGCTTTGTTCCCTGCTTCTTCCATCTGCTGGGGTTGGAGGCTAGCAGCGTGAGGCAGGTCCCACAGCCACAAGCCCTGTGTCCCCCCTGCAGGCCAGCTCAGAGAAGCCCAAGCGGCCGATCTCGGCCATGTTCATCTTCTCGGAGGAGAAGCGGAAGCAGCTGCAGGAGGAGCGGCCGGAGCTGTCGGAGAGCGAGCTGACCCGGCTGCTGGCCCGCATGTGGAACGACCTCTCTGAGAAGAAGAAGGTTGGTACCTTCCTCAACCCTTTTCTTCCATCCTGGGCATCTCCAGCAGGCCAGGGAACTCTGTCTGTCCTTGTCACAGAATCCACCAGTTTGGAGGAGACCTCCAAGATGGTCAACTCCAACCGATCACCCAACCCTATCTGATCAACTAGACCATGGCACTAAGTGCCTCATCCTCTTAAACACCTCTAGGGACATTAACCCCACCACCTCCCTGGGCAGCCCATCCCAATGGCCAATCTCTCTTCCTGGAAAGAGCTTCTTTCTAAGATCAAGCCTAAACTTCCCCCTGCACAGCTTGAGGCTGTGTCCTCACGCTGCGAGGGGCTTTGTCATCCCCAGACCACCACAGCTTTGGGATGGTTGTCCTCAGGATCATCATCAAACTGATGGCCACCCCAGTGGGTACCACCAGCTGTGCCCTCTCCCTCTCATGACCTGGTGGTTATGACCCAGCATCTTAAGAAACCTTGGAAGGTCCTTAAGCCTCAGTTTAAAGCCTCGATGGCTTTCTTAGTAGGGTGGGAGTCCTGAGACATGCGTTGTGTGTGAGTTGGGGGGGCTGCTGGTGCTGCCTTGGGGACAGCCCTGGGGGAAGCTGCAGTGTCCTGCTTGTGCTTGGTGGCCAGGGGCTTGTGCTCAGGTACCTTTGATGTCCCTTCACCCCCACCCTGCCCCCTGTGCAGGCCAAGTACAAGGCGCGGGAGGCGGCGATGAAGGCGCAGTCAGAGAAGAAGCACAGCTCAGATAAAGAGGAGCGTGGGAAGCTGCCAGAGTCCCCCAAGACAGCTGAGGAGATCTGGCAGCAGAGCGTCATTGGGGACTACCTGGCTCGTTTCAAGGTGAGGAGTGGGCTGGGAGAGGAATCCCAGAATCTTAGCATGGTTGGGATTGGAAGGGACCTCTGGAGATCATCCAGGCCAACCCTGCTGAACAAAGCAGGGCACCCACAGCAGCTTGCCCAGGAGCACAATGGCCAGGGGGGTTTGGAAGCTCTCCAGAGAAGGAGACTCCACAACCTCTCTGGGCAGCCTGCTCCAGGGCTCCAGCACCATCACACCAAAGAAATTTCTCCTTCTGCACAGCTGGAACCTCCTGGGTTCCAGTTGGTGCCCATTGCCCCTTCTCCTGTCACTGAGCACCACTAAGAAGAGTCTGGCCCCATCCTGTTGCCCCCCAGCCTTTAGATACTGATAAATCACAGAATGGTTTGGGTTGGAAAGGACATTAAAGATCATCCAGTTCCAACCCCCAGCCATGGGCACCTTCTACCAGCCCAGGTTGCTCAAGGCCTTATCCAACCTGGCTTTGAACGCTTCCAGGGAAGGGGCATCCACAACCTTTCCTGGGCAACCTGTGCCAGTGTCTCACCACCCCCCTTCTTCCAAATCTCCAGTCTCAATCTCCCCTCTTCCAGCTTAAAAGCATTACCCCCATATAAATATGCTGGAAGTGGGATCATCACTCCCACCCTTGCCCCTTCTCTTCTGCTTTCACACCCAAAACAGCAAGGAGCTGGGGCTGGGTGCTGTGTGGAGGGCGACAGGAGTTGGCAAAGGATTGGATGCCTCTTGGTCCCTGGGGTAGCACCCTGGGCATCTTGGGTGCATCTGACGTGTTGGTTTGTGCCACAGAACGACCGGGGAAAGGCACTAAAGGCCATGGAGGCCACCTGGAACAACATGGAGAAGAAGGAGAAGCTGATGTGGATCAAGAAAGCAGCAGAGGATCAGAAGCGATACGAGGTGGGTCCCTGCCCCTTCTTGCCCCTTGCCCTGCCCCTGCAGCCAGTGCTGGCCCTGTCCCCCTGACTCCTCTTTCTCCTCTGACTCAGAGGGAGCTGAGCGAGATGCGAGCTCCTCCGTGCTCCACCAACTCTACCAAGAAGATGAAGTTCCAGGGAGAGCCCAAGAAACCCCCCATGTGAGTACCTGGGCTCCAAAAAGCCGCAGCTGGCTGGTACAAAAGAACCTGTGGTGGGGAGGCGTGGGGCTGGACTGTGGGGGATGGATGGCGGGTGGTGTGGGGGCTGCGTGGGGCCACTGTTTGGTTTCTCCATGTGCACTGCCTGAGCTGCCTCTGTGCTCTCCCCCTCCCTGCAGGAACGGTTACCAGAAGTTCTCTCAGGAGCTGCTGTCCAACGGGGAGCTGAACCACCTGCCACTGAAGGAGCGCATGGTGGAGATCGGCAGCCGCTGGCAGCGCATCTCCCAGGGCCAGAAGGACCACTACAAAAAACTGGCAGAGGAGCAGCAGAAGCAGTACAAGGTGCACCTCGACATCTGGCTCAAGGTGAGTGCTGACCCCCATGGGGAGCACTGGTGTTGGGCGTTAGTTGTTCTTGGGGATGTGCGGCATGGGCTTTGCTCGCAGCCTTCCTCTGGAAACCTGCCGTCTCCAGACCCTTTTTGGAGGATTCTTTTTAAACTTAAAAGGCCTTTTTAAAAATTATGTGGGGGAGGGGGAGGTGCCCTGTGCTGGAGTCCTTCCCCTCTCTGTCTTCCACTTCAGCCCTTCCTGGTCCCTGACCATCTCTCCTATCTCTGCAGAGCCTCTCACCCCAGGAGCGAGCTGCTTACAAGGAACACACTTCCAATGTGAGTATCCACCTGGTGCTGGCATCGGGGGGACCTGGGGTGGAGGGACTTGGGTGAGGTGAGGCTGTGCAGGAGAGCCCCTCAGCCCCCTCAAAGGGATTTATTCCCCCCCACATCAGTGGGGTTTTCTCTGTGCTGGGCACTGGGAAGTCACCAAGCTTGAGCCCCCCAGCTCTGAATGGGTTTGTTTTATTGCCCTCCCTGCAGAAACGCAAGAGCATAGGGAAGATCCGGGGGCCCAACCCCAAGATGAAGCCAACAATGCAGTCCAAGTCGGTGAGTGCACCATGGCCACACTGGGGACATCCAGCACCTTCCTCCCTGGAGAAGATGTCCCAGGGGCACCCACACCTCTTGTTGGAAGCTTCCTGCTGCCTGCCCAGTCCTTGAGACAAGAAATCAAGAACCCTTCTCAGATCTGTACTAAATCTCCCCAGATCTGTGCTCAAAACCCGCCCAGGGCTGGTTTTGTCAATCCCCCCCTCAGTCTGCAACATCCCTTTGCACCCACTCCAGGAGCCTCTTTTGGGGTTGTTTGCAAGATGAAATTCTCCCAGGTGCAGGGTGGGAGCCACCTTGATGGGAGGAGGAACCCAAAGGATGGGGCATTGCACCCATGGGTACTGGTATCCTGGGGTGCCCACCTGTGACCAGTCCCTCGCCACCCCACAGGAGTCAGAGGATGATGATGACGAAGAAGAGGAGGAGGAAGATGATGATGATGATGACGATGACGACGATGACAATGGCGACTCGTCGGAGGAAGGCGGCGACTCCTCGGAGTCCAGCAGCGAGGAGGAGAGCGAGGATGGGGACGAGGTGAGGCTGCAGTGCCTGTGCCACGGGGAGGGCAGTGGGGCCATCCCGGGCCCTGCTCCGCTCCTGTACCACTCACTCTGTGCCCCCCCCCTCGACCCCCTCACCCTCCTCTGGGGCTGGGGGAAGCCTGCACCCAGGCTAAGATAGGACCATGGCAGAGGAGCACCTGGGAAGCCTGGGGGGCAACGTAGAATCATAGAATGCTAGGGACTGGAAGGGACCTCTAGAGATCGTCCAGTCCAACCCTCCTGCCTCAGCAGGGTCACCTAGGGCAGGTCACACAGGAACACATCCAGGTGGGTTTTGAAAGCCTGCAGAGAGGGAGACTCCACAGCTCTCTGGGCAGCCTGCTCCAGGCCTCCAGCACCCTCACAGTAAAGAATTTTCTCCTCATGTTGAGGTGGAGCCTCCTGGGTTCCATCTTGTATCCATTGTTCCTTGTCCTATCACTGGGCATGACCACAGAGAGCCTGGCACCTTCATCCTGACACCCACCCCTCAGATATTGATAGATATTGATCAGATCCCCTCTCAGCCTTCTCTTCTCCAGACTCAACAGCCCCAGGGCTCTCAGCCTTTCTTTGCAGGAGAGATGCTGCAGTCCCTTCACCCTGGGGAAGCAAAGGGGCACAGGCTCACCCCCCCTCCATCCCCTGCCGTCCCTAGGGAGAGTGTGAGGAGCAGCCGCGGGGGCGTAGTTAGGAGCAGCCTGGGGATGGAGACCAGGGAGGGCTGTGGGAAGTGGGGGGAGGGGGAAGGGTTGTGTAGATCCCAACGTTGCCTCCCTCCCCGCAAAAGTGAGCAGAGAAAAAAAATCTCCTGTCTCTTTCCTGCTGGAGATTCTGAGTCTGGTCTCGGCTCCGTTTGCGCCAGTGTGAATGCCAGCAGGGTCAAAGCTTTGCACCGGTGCAACTGAAAGCAGCCTTTGCTGGATGGCGCTGGGGCCAGACACCGTGTCCGTGCCTTGTGCTCCCCCTGGGACAGGTGAGGTGTTTGACCCCCCCCCTCACGCCTCTTCCTTCCCCGGCTTTAGAGGAGGGGAAACTGAGGCAGGAGGTGGCTTTGGGTCCCCTACCTGGGATCGGTGTAGTGAGGCAGTGGCAGAGGTGAGGGCAGCAGGACCCCCGCGCGCTGCTCCGGCACGCTCCCCACACGCACATCCCCCCCTGACAGCTTAAACCCCCGTGTCCCACAACCCCCCCTCAAGCTGAGTCCTTGCAGGCTTTATTCCCTTCTCCACTCCCCACCCCCTTCATCTCCAGCCCCGGAGGGAGGGGTGAGGTTGCTCCCCTCGTTTTGGGCTGCAGTAGGGAAGGTGAGCAGGGAGCAAAGGGAAGCTGGCAGCCAAGGCTTCCTCCTCACCCTGTTCTTAACCTCCCCATCCTCTCTGCCACCCCTCCCCCCCACTGCAGAACGACGAGGATGACGAGGATGAGGATGACGAGGATGAAGATGACAACGACTCGGAGGGCAGCAGCAGTTCCTCCTCCTCCTCGGGGGACTCCTCCTCCCCCGACTCCGACTCCAACTGATCCAGCCACGCTCTTAGTAACGTCGTTTGGTTTCTCGTTTCAGTCCCAGATCCTCCCCACCTCAGCCCCCCCAAAACCCCTCATTTCCTCCTCTTCCTTCAGCCCCTCCAAGTGAGCTGCAGCCCCTGCAGGACCCCCCAAACCTGGGGAGCCGGAGCTGAAAGGAACTCTCTGCCAAGCTCACGCTATGGAGAGGGAGCTGGGAGCTGTTCCCCACCATGTGCTGGGAGGGGAGATAAGAGGGGGGCAACTCTCCCAACCCCCCAATCCCTCCCACCCACCCCATCCCATACTGAGGAGGTGGGGGGAGGGGGGGACACGATTATTTTTTTGTTGTTGTTGTTCTTTTTTTGGAGATTTCATTCTTTTTTGGAGGGTCTCCCTGTCCTCAACCCCTTTACCCCCTCGCTACCAGCTCTGGACTTTATAGAAAGAAAACATAAAAAAAACACACAGGAAAAGAAAAAGATTCCCCCCCCTCCCACCCCTCCCCCCTTTTTTTTTTTAAATTTATCTCCCCCCATAAATGGGTTAAAAAAATTCCCCCCCTCCACGCAGACTCTCCTGGCCTGCCCCAGGCAGCAGGCATGGAGCATGAGCCAAGCTGCTCAGGACTCAGCTGTTGGGGCAATGTCTCTTTGCCCTCCCCCCCCCCCCTTTTTCTTCTCTGCAACCCCCAAAACTCTCAGCGTCTTGGGGGACACCCCCCACACACCCCCCACCTTGAAAAAACAACCAACCAACCCTTGTACAGTCTGGAAGCTGCACCAGGAGCACCCCCACACCCCCTCCCCACAAACCCCAGGACCTCTGCATCCACGGCACTTGGGAACGTCGGCCACGGACCCCCCCTCACCCCCGGCGTGACCCCACGGAGTGTGATGGAGGAGGGGGGGGATGGGGGAGGTGGGGATGGATGGATGGATTTGGGGGGGGAGGGGCAGGGGGGGGAGCGTGTGTGGGTGTATGTGTGTGTGAGCGTGTGGGTGGGGTGGGGGGGCTGCTCCCCCTCCTCGTGCCTGGTGACCAAGTGGGGGGAGGGGGGGGCACGGGGGTGCTGCCAGCCCCCCCCCCAGCACGTCCTCGGTGGTTGTTGTGCCGTTTGTATTTTATTTGATTCTTTTGTTGTTGTTGTTGGTGTTGTTTTGGTTTGGTTTTTTTTTTCCTTTTTATAAAACAAGAAAGATCCATCTTTTATTTTTTTTTTCTTGAAACCCCCTCCTCCCTTTCTCCTCGTCCCCCCCTGCCCCCCAATTCCATCACCATTCCCCCCCTGCCCCCCACCAATTCCATTCCCTCTCCCAAATTCCCACCTCTGGTGAAGCTGCTCCTCTCCCTTCACTCATGCTCCCCAGTGTTCCCCAGGTACCCCCCACTTTGCAACCCACCCCCTCGGGGGGAGAGGTTCTTGCCCTTCCCCCTCCTCCTCGCCTCCCCCCCCAGCCATATTGTAAATTTTGCTGCGGTTTGGGTTTATTTGGGGGGGGGGGGGGGGAATCGATGCCCCCCTCCAGGAGGGGTATGGGGCTGCAGGGACCAGGGTGGGTGCATGGGAAGGGGGGGACTGATGGCATCTATCTGCCCCCCCCCCCCCATTTTTTTATAGCAGACACAAGCACCAGCAATCCCACAGGTTCCTGTTGGGTCCCCTCCTTCCCCTCCCTCCCTCCCCCCCCAAAAAAAACACCCAATGTAAGTGGCTCCCCCCCCGTGAGACCTCCACTTTATGGGCATTGGGGAGTCACAAGCTTTGTCCCTTCTGGTCCCCCGGAGAGGAGCTGGGCTGGGGGAACAGGACCTGGGGGATCTCAGGGGGAAGGAGAGGAGGGGAGCAGCATCTGCTGCTTCCCCCCCAGGCTGAGGAGGGAGGGCTGGGGGAGGCTTTTCTCCCCTGTGCTTTAATTTAGCCATTTCCCAGCTCAGCTCAGTGAGTGGCTGAGCAGGGGGAAGGCAGATAGAGAGGGGGAGGCAGATAGGGGCAGGGGGCAAGCTGCAGGTTTGGGGGTTCTTTGGTGTGACACCCCTCCCCCCAGGTTTGCTGTTCTCAGCAGCTCCAATCCATCCCCCCCCCCCCCAAAAAACCTTTTGAGTCATCCCCCCCAGATCTTGATTCCCCCCAAAACACACCCTTAAGTGTTAGGGTGGTGGGGAAACAACCTCCCCAGCCCCTCCCCTCAGAAGGGCCTGGATGAAATGGGGTGGAGGTGTGGGGGGGTGAACCCAGGTACCCCCACCCCTAGCACAGACAATCCCCCTGGAACCTGGGGTCCCCAAAAGAACCCAGCAGGGGTGTGTGTGACCACCCCACCCCCCCAATTTGCTTCCCCCCTGCCCCAAATCCCTGCTTCTGTTTGGGATTTTCCTTTCATTTCCCCCTCTCAATTTTTATTCTCCCCTGACTCCCCTCTCCCCCCCCCCCCAAAAAAAAAAATCCCCCAAGGGGAACCTCAACTTTCTGCTGAAGAAGCTTCCCCCACCCATCCCCGACCACCCTCCTGGTGTTTTAGTGGCTGTGTTTTTTAGTACAAAAAAATGAAAACAAACAAACAAACAAAAAAAAAGCTAAAAGAAAAAAATAGAAAACGAAACAAAACTAACCTTTTTTTTTCCTCCTTTTTTTCTGTTAAAAAAAATAATGAAAATGGTAAAAAAAAAATTAATTAAAAAAAAAAAAAAAAGAAAAATTCTTACAGCGCTGACAAGGGGGAAAAATCGTTTGCGCTGCGAGAGGATTGACCCTGAGTGCATTTTGGCACTGCCCAGCCCCCCTCCGGGCTCCTTTAGGTGGAAATTCTTGTGGATTCCAGGGGAAAACAAACAAAACAAAAAAAGCCTAAAAAAAAAAAAAAAGAAAGAAAAAAAAATTAAAAATTAAAAAAAATTTAAAAAGACCAAAAAAAAAAGAAAAGAAAAAAAAAAGAAATGTAAAAGACAAAAAAAAAGAAATGTTAAAAAAAGTTAAAAAAAAGAAATGGTAAAAAAATTTAAAAAAATAAAAATTTAAAAAAATTAAAAAATTAAAAATTAAAAAAAATCATCTTTTTTTTCTAATATTTAAAGAGTGTTTTTGTAGGTTTAAAAAAAAGACAAAAAGACAAAAAAAATAAAAAGAATAAAATTCCCTCCACCACTCTTTCCCCTCCTCCACCCTCCCCCCCCTTCCCGTGAAAAACAAAACCTCCTTGGGAATTTAGGGTGTGGGGGTTAGGGGCTGTGTGTGCCCTCCCCTGACCCCCCAGCTGGGCCTTGCCTTTGGGTCCTGCCCTTTTTTTGGTTTGGTTTTTGTTTTGTTGTTGGTTTAATTAAATTTTTTTTGAGGGTTTGGGGGTTATGTTGTTTGTTTGTTTTTTTTTTTTTCTTTGGTTTGGGGTTTTTTTTGTATAATAAAGTGACAAAGAAATGGTTCTGTTCTCATGGCATTACTATAAAAAAATAAAACTTTAGGAAAAAAAAAACACATCAGGGCTGAGAAGTGGTTTTTGTAGCCCTCTTGTTGCTGGGAATCACTCTGGGATCGCTCTGGGATCTGGGGGGAGGGGGGGCGGGTCACTGGGAGATCCAAAAGGGTCACTAGGGAGTTATGGGGATCAATGGGAGATGCAAATGGTTGTTGCGAGTTCCAAAGGGGTTGCTAAGGAGTTGTGGGATATCCCAAAGGGTTGCTGGGGTGCTAGCAGGATCACTGGGAGATCCAAAAAAGATCACTGGCAGAGCTGTGGGGATCACTAGGGATCTAAGGGGATTACAGAGGAGCTGAGGGGATCGTGAGGGAATCGTTAGGGAAGATGTAGGGAATCACAAGATATGTAAGGATCACTGGGAGAGCTGTCAGGGTCACTGGAGGATCCATGGGGATCACTGCGGATCACTGGAGGATCTTGGGGATTACTAGGAGGGTCATTGGGGGGATCACCGCAGATTCACACGGGAGCTGGGGGGAGGCGTGCGGATCACTGGGGATCTGTGAGGATCACTAGCGGATCTATGCGGATTACTGGGAGAGCTGTGAGGGTCACTGGGGGATCACCGGCAAGGGGGTCCCTGGGGACCCGCGGGGACAGGGTGGGGGGGAGCAGGGACAGCCGCGGGGGGCGCCCAGGCCCCGCCCCTCTATGGCCCCGCCCCCTCCGCCCGCCCCTCCACTCGAGGCGGCCCCTCCCGCCGCCGGCCGCTCCCATTGGCCGCGCCCCTCACGGCGCCTCCCGATTGGCGGCAGGCGCAGGGGCGGGCCTTGCGCGCGCCGGGAGCGGCGCCCCGCCCCTGTCCTCCCCAAGCCCCTCCCCAGGTCCCCCCCCGCGCCGTTCCCCCCCCCGCCGCCGCCGCCGGGCGGAGGCAGCGCCAGGCCCGGCCCGCTCGCTCCCGCGCACCGCTCCCGCTGCGGCCCGGCCCGCCCCGGCCCCGGCCTGGCCCCGGCCCCGGCAGGGCGGGCGGCGTTGCCGCCGAGCATGGCGAGCCGCCGCCGGGCCTCGCGGAGGAGCGGCGGGGGGCGCTGACCCCGGCCCCGGCCCCCCACGGGCCCTTCGAGCCGGTGAGTGACCGACCGAGCCACCCACCCCCAGCCTCGGGCCCGCTCCCAGGGCTCCGCCACGCCCTGGGGCCCTGCAGCACCGGAGGGCGGCCCGCTGACCCCGCCCCGGCGCACACCGGGCTCCCCCCGCGCAGCTTTAGGGCTCCCCCCGGGCTCTCAGGGTCCTTCCGGTCCGCCCCGGCCCTCCCCGGGACCGCCCCGCGCTGCCTGTGCTCCCCCGCCAGCCCAAATCCTCCCTCCGTGACCCCCCTCTGGGGCCCCTCTAGCCCCAGCAGCTCCCCCATGACACCCTAGTCCCGGCCTTGTCGAGGACCCGCGGGCCCTGGCACCCCCCGGCACCCCTCTTACCCCTTGCTGCCCCCCGCAAACCCCCAGCCCGAGGCAGCTCCTGGCTTCTGGCAGGAGGTCCCAAGCCGTGCGTCCCCCCCTGGGGCTGGTACCACCCCGGGGGGTATCGGGGGGTGGGCAGGCAGGGTGCAGCCACCCCCAAGCTGGTTTCAGCCCCCACCAAAGCAGGGTGCAGCCTCCCACCCCCAACCGGTGCAGCCCTTCCTGCGAGTTCTGCCCACCCCACCCTGCCTCTTACCCCGGGAGGGGAGTCCCGGGGAAGGGGGGGGGGGGGGGGAGGGTCCCGATCGGGGCTGGTGCCCGCCAGTGTTTCCTCTTTCCGCACCGGAGGGAAGAAATCCCCAGGCCAGGCCCGGAAGCGGGCGGGGGGACAGGCACACATGGGACACTCCTCCCCCCACCTCCTCCTGCCTTCCCCCCGCTCCCCCGGCCCGGTGGTTGGGTCGGAACCCGCCCTCCATGGTAACCGGGCACAGAACCACCGGGCAGCAGCGGCCAGTACCCACCAGTACTCGCCGTGAGTGGGTGCAGGCAGCAGTGCAAAGCTGCTGCAGAGGGGCTTGGTGTGAGTTTGGTGCCCCCTCCCTCTTTTAACTTCCCGTTTGAGGGGCTTCGGGGCACCGGCTGCGAGCTGGGGGACGTGCACAGGGTGGTCCCTGCCCTGTTTCCTTCCCCCCTCCATCGAGGGAGGGTGATGCAGCAAAACCCAACCCCCCCCCCCCCCCTCCTCTCTGCAGGGGTTGTGCTCAGTTTTGGGGGGTATGGGGGAGGCACCTCGAGACCCCTGTGCCCACCCCTAATTCACAGACGATGCTGGATGCAGGGGGGACCACTGGGGGGGTGGGGTTCTGAGGGGTCCCTCCCCAGGAAGGAAACTCAACTTCCAGGCCATGGGGGCTGGGCAGCAGATCCAGATCCAGGACCCTTCCCCATCTTCACTTGATCTACCCGCACGAGGGGACCCTGATGCCAGACAGGGGGACCCCAATCCTCCTCCCCCCCAGCTGCCCATTCCTGGGGGCAGGGAATAGCCCAGAGGTTTGGAGACCTCCCAGAGATCTTGGGGTCTGTTGTTCCCCCGGGGGTGGGGGGTGAGGGAGGTGGTGGGGATGGGGGTGGGGGTCTGCTGACTGTGGGTGAAGTGCCAGTGTGACCCTTGTTTGTGTCCCCCCCCCACAGTGACCCCCGCCCTGTGTCCTGTGCTATGAGCGTTCGGCGTGACTTCTCCTCGAGCAGTTGCAAATGAAAATGGAGGATATGTCTTTGTCTGGCCTGGATAACAGCAAACTGGAGGTGAGTGGCCACCCTGCACCATCTATTTCTGTCCCTCACTGTGTCTCCCCCACCCCTATTTTTGGTCACACCCCTCCCACCCCCCCCCATACACACACTTCCCCCAGGCCATCGCACACGAGATCTACACTGACCTGGTGGAGGATGCCTGCCTGGGGCTCTGCTTCGAAGTCCATCGGGCAGTCAAGTGTGGCTACTTCTTCCTGGATGACACCGACCCCGACAGCATGAAGGACTTTGGTGAGTGCCCCAGGGGCAGGGTGACACTGGGGACAGGGACATGGCCGCTGTTCCCCCTCCCAGTGCCACCATGGAGAGGCTGGAGGGGGGTTCAGGTCATCCCTGCCCGTAGGGGTTTGGGCGCAGGGGTTGCCAAGGAGGATCGAGCACCCAAGTGTGTCTGCTCCATGTCCATCCCATCCCAGAGGAGCCATTTTGTGATTCCCTGGGATGAACCAAGCCTCAAAAAATGGTGCCCCAGGGTGGGGTGCCCAGCCCTGATGGGGGACGAAGATTCACAGAACGGTTTGGGTTGGGAGGGACCTTCAAGATCTTCTCATTCCAGCCTCCTGCCACGGGCAGGGACATCTCCCACCAGCCCAGGCTGCTCAGTGCCTCATCCAGGCTGGCCTTGAACACGTCCAGGGAGGGGCCATCCACAACCTCCCTGGGCAAATTTGGATGGGTGAGGGTAGGAGAACCCCTACCAAGCCCACGTCCAAGGTCTGGGAAGCAACCAGCAGCCCAAGGGACTCCCAACCCTTGTCCCAGCAGAGCTGGGGGAGCACAGCAAACACCTGGAGGGGTTTTGGCAGGGAGGGGGGTGGGTGGTGGTGTGGGGGAGGGGCTGATCTGTGTGTCCCTGCCTTGCAGAGATCGTGGACCAGCCTGGTGTGGACATCTTCGGGCAGGTGTACAACCAGTGGAAGAACAAGGAGTGTGTGTGCCCCAACTGCAGCCGCAGCATCGCCGCCTCCCGCTTCGCCCCACACCTGGAGAAGTGCCTGGGCATGGGCCGCAACAGCAGCCGCATCGCCAACCGCAGGTCAGTGGGCACCTCCCCCCCAAACACGGGCACCTCCCCCCCCAAACACGGGCACCTCCCCCCCAAACACGGGCACCTCCCCCCCCAAACACGGGCACCTCCCCCCCCAAACACGGGCACCTCCCCCCCCAAACACAGGCACCTCCCCCCCCAAACACGGGCACCTCCCCCCCCAAACACGGGCACAGATCCCCCCCAAAATATGGGCACCTACTCCCCCCAAACATGGGCACACATCCCCCAAAACACAGCCACCTACCTCCCCAAAAGATGGGCACCTACCCCCCCCCCCAAACACAGCGTCCAGTGGGCATCCCCTCCTCTTCCCCCCAAAACACAGCCAAACATGGGTGTCCCCCTCCCTCTGAAACACAGCCACCAGTGGGCACCTACCCCCCAAAACCAAACCCAGCCACCAGCTGGGGGATCCTGTGCCCCCCAACCCTGGGTGGGTGCACAAATGCTGGGGGGGGGGTGAGGCTGTCTCTTCTCAGTGGGGCTTGCAGAGGGGTCTGGGAGGTTGCAGGGGGCTTTGGGGCTTGCAGAGGGATTTGGGGGCTGCAGAGGGGTGTGGGGGCTGCAGAGGGGTTTGGGGCTTGCAGAGGGGTGTGGGGGCTGCAGAAGGATTTGGGGGCTGCAGAGAGGTTTGGGACTTGCAGAGGGCTTTGGGGCTTGCAGAAGGGTTTGGGGGATGCAGAGGGGTTTGGGGCTTGCAGAAGGGTTTGGGGGCTGCAGAGGGGTGTGGGGGCTGCAGAGGGGTGTGGGGGCTGCAGAGGGGTGTGGGGGCTGCAGAGGGGTTTGGGGCTTGCAGAGGGGTTTGGGGGCTGCAGAGGGGTGTGGGGGCTGCAGAGGGGTGTGGGGGCTGCAGAGGAGTGTGGGGGCTGCAGAGGAGTGTGGGGGCTGCAGAGAGGTTTGGGGCTTGCAGAGGGATTTGGGGGCTGCAGAGGGATTTGGGGGCTGCAGAGGGGTGTGGGGGCTGCAGAGGGGTTTGGGGCTTGCAGAGGGGTGTGGGGGCTGCAGAGGGGTGTGGGGGCTGCAGAGGAGTGTGGGGGCTGCAGAGAGGTTTGGGGCTTGCAGAGGGATTTGGGGGCTGCAGAGGGGTGTGGGGGCTGCAGAGGGGTTTGGGCTTGAAGGGGCCCTGGGGGTTGCAGAGGGGTTGTGGGGTGAATCCTGAGGTGCAGAGTGGATGCTGGGGTGCCAGGGAGAGTGCAGGATGGATCCTGGGGTGCTGAGTGTGTGCCGGTGTGCCTCGGGGGGGCAGCGAGAGGGGTTGGGGGGAGGGTCTGGGGTCAGGAGCTGGGGGCAGGGGCTGGGGGGCAGGAGCTTGGGGCGGGGCTGGGGCAGGAGCCGGGGGTAGGAGCTGGGGGCAGGGCCGGGGGCGGGGGGCCGGAGCTGGGGCAGGGGCCGGGGCAGAGGCCGGAAGCAGGGCTGGGGGCCGGGGGCTGGGGGCCGGGGGCCGGCTCCTGAGGCTGCCTGCGGGCGGTGCAGGATCGCCAGCAGCAACAACCTCAACAAGTCGGAGAGCGACCAGGAGGACAACGACGACATCAACGACAACGACTGGTCCTACGGCTCCGAGAAGAAAGGTGGGGGGGGAGGAGGGGGCCATGGGGGTGCTGCCCCAGCTGGGGGTCTCCCTGACTCCCCCCCCAACCCCAGTGAGGAGTAGTGGGCCACATCCTGCCTGCACCATCACCCTTCAACCCTGCTGGGGGAACGTGGAGGGGGGGGGGGGGTCCCCAGCTGCCCTGTATGAAAGAGGAGTCCTGGCCCCGGGGGGGGAGGGGGGGAAGGGTAGGAAATCGAGGAGGGGGGAGGAAGGTGGGGGGCTGGGAGGATCCAGGGCTAAATCCAGCAGAAAAGGTGAAATTTGTCCTTTCTGTCTCTTGCCCTCAGCCAAGAAGAGGAAATCGGACAAGGTGGGGAGGGGGGGATGGGGGGTACTGGGGAGGGGGGGTTTGGGTGCTGGGGAGGGTTTTGGGGTGCTGGGGAAGGGGTGTGTGGGTGCTGCTGGGGGGTTTTGGGGTGCTGGGGAGGGGGTGTGTGGGTGCTGCCGGGGGTTTTGGGGTGCTGGGGACGGGGTGTGTGGGTGCTGCTGGGGGGTTTTGGGGTGCTGGGGAGGGGGTGTGGGTGCTGCCGGGGGTTTTGGGGTGCTGGGGACGGGGTGTGGGTGCTGCCGGGGGTTTTGGGGTGCTGGGGACGGGGTGTGGGTGCTGCTGGGGGTTTTGGGGTACTGGGGACGGGGTGTGGGTGCTGCTGGAGGGTTTTGGGGTGCTGGGGAGGGGGTGTGTGTGCTGCTGGGGGGGTTTGGGGTGCTGGGGATGGGGTGTGGGTGCTGCTGGAGGGTTTTGGGGTGCTGGGGAGCGAGTGTGGGTGCTGCTGGGGGGTTTTGGGGTGCTGGGGAGGGGGTGTGGGTGCTGCTGGGGGGTTTTGGGGTGCTGGGGAGGGGGTGTGGGTGCTGCTGGGGGGTTTTGAGGTGCTGGGATGGGGTGTGGGTGCTGCTGGGGGGTTTTGGGGTGCTGGGGAGGGGGTGTGGGTGCTGCTGGGGGTTTTGGGGTGCTGGAGCAGAGGATTGCAGAGCTGGAGCTGTGGGAGGGGTCCCCCTGCAGCCCCCAACTCCTTCCTCTCCCTGCAGAACCCCAACTCCCCTCGCAGGTCCAAGTCCCTGAAACACAAAAATGGTGAGGAGGGGGCTGGGGGCAGGGCGTCTGCTGCGCTGGGGGTGGGGGGGAGGGTGGAGCTTTGAGAGGGTGTGGTCATGGTGGGCGTGGCTTGAGGGGTGAGGCATGTGTGGGGGCGGGGCTTGTTCAGAGGTAGGGCTGGGGTGGGGGGCACAGGGAGGGGGATGGGGGGTCAGGGACCCTTCCTCCCCCCCCCTTTCCTCCTCCCCTCCCCTTTCCTCCTCCTCCCCCCCCCCTTTCCTCCTCCCCCCCCCCTTCACTCTCCTCTTTTCCAGGTGAGATCAGTGGGACCCCCGATCCCTTCAAGGTGAGCCTGGGGGAGAGGGCAGATGCCCCCCAGTCCCTCTCCTCCTGTCCCTGGATGTCCCCAGCCCTGTCACCCACCGGCCCTGACCCTGTTCCCTGCCTCCCCCCCCCAGTACAGCAACTCAGCAGGAATCAACTACGAGACGCTGGGCCCCGAGGAGCTGCGGACGCTGCTCACCACGGTGTGTGGCTGGCACCAGGGGGCCGTGGGGGGCACCAGTGGGCACAGGACAAGCCCTGGCCCCACCTGGAGAGGGGCAGGGACTTGTGGCATCGCTCCCAGCTCGGCTCCATCCCTCTGGGGCCGGGAATGAGGACATTCCTGCTCGGAACCCAGTGATGGGGACGTGGCTCTGTCCCAAACCTGGGGGATGTGGTAGCCTGGGGTTTGGGGCAGGGGGATGCCAGGATGGCACTGGGAGGTTTGGGGGTCACTGAGATTTGGGGTTTCTTCCATCTCCTCCCTCCCCCTTCCTTTCTCTCCCCAGCAATGCGGAGTCATCTCTGAGCACACCAAGAAGATGTGCACCAGGTGAGAACATCCTGCCTGGGCTTTCCCTGCCTGCTGGTGGTGGTGGTGGGGAGGGGTCCCCAGGGTGCCCAGACCCTCAGCAGAGCTGGGGAGGGGACAGCCAAATGCCTGACTCCGTGTCCTGGCCCAGGTCCCTGCGGTGTCCCCAGCACACGGACGAGCAGCGCAGATCCGTCCGGGTTTACCTCCTCGGCCCCTCCGCGTGAGTCAGCGCCCACAGGGGGGCTGGAGGGTCCCAGCCCGGGCACAGGCCTCTGCCACCCCCTGAAAGGAGAACTTGGGGGTGCTGCCTGGGGTGCTCAAGCATGCATGGGGACAGGGACACCTCTGGGGAGGGGAGGGCACAGGAGCGTTGGGCTGGGGTCGGGATGCTCAACCCCAGCGGGCGGTGGGGAGCTCGGTTGAGGCTCTGGCTCCTCGGTGTGAGGGGTACAGCCCCATGGGGACCCCCTCCCCCCCCCCTAATAACAGCTCTGCCCCTCTGTAACACCTGTGCCCAGGTCCCTGCCCGAGGCTGAGGGCAGTGTGGAGAACGACAGCTTCGAGGTGGCCGAGAGCCAGGCCCTCATGAGCCGGCTGCAGTGGGACGGCTCCTCCGACATCTCCCCCTCCGACTCGGCCTCCTCCAAAGCCAGTGAGTGCCAGGGGGTGAGGGGAGGCACATCCTGGGGTACAAATCCCCCACCCCGCCCCCTCCATGGGGCCAGAACTTGGCTGCTCTTGGTGTCTCCCCAGCACAAGAGGGGATGGACAGACAGACGACCCAAAGCCTCTGGAGCAGTTTGTCACCCACCTCCCCCCGCCCGGGGTGGGGAGAACCTTTCGGGGTACATTTGGAGGGGTGCTTTGGGGGATGGGAGGGGGCTCCTGAGGGTTCCAGCTGTTCCCCCAGCACCTCCAGCTGCTCCTTTTGTCCCTCCCCCTTCCAGGTACAAACAACTCTGAGTCTCGTAAGACCAAGAAGAAGAAGCCTCACCTGGGGCTGGTGAGCGGCGCCCCGGGGCTGGGCTCCAGCAAGAAGAAGAAGCCCAAGCCCCCTGCCCCCCACACCCCCAGCATCTATGATGACATCAACTGAGTGCAGCAGAGCTGGTCCTGGGGTTGGGGGGGAGGGGGGGAAACAGAGACAAGGTGGGGAGGCAACGGACGGACAGATGGATGGACACAGGCCAGGGGCAGCCCCTCCAGCCCCCCTCCCCCCACCCCAATTCGGACACAGAGCTGGGACCTGGGCTGCAGAGCGTGGAGGACTTTGGCCATCACTGCATGGGGTAGGGGAGGGAGTGGGGGCTGGATTTAGGAGCCCCCATTAATGCCTTCTCCTCCCCCCCCTTTCCTACCTGAGCCTCTCCCCCCACCCCCAGCAGTGCCTCTATTTATTGTGTGACAGTTTTTGTATGTGGGGCTCTGAGGGGGGGTCTCAGAAGGCACAACCCCCTCCCCCCCCTCCCACCTGCTCCTCTCTAGCACCCCAGTGGGTGCTGGGGGTACAGATCCCCCCCCCCCCCAAGCCTTGGGGCTGCCTCCCCCCAGTCCCTGCCCGAGGATGGTGCTCAGTGGTGGGGTTGGCTCAGGATGGGGGGAGTCTGCTGGGGGGGGATTTCTCCGTTCCCCACGCTCCACCTCTGCTGTCAGCAGCTGGATTTGGCTGCTGGGGATGGGTTGGAGCTTGCCCAGGCCCTGAGGGTCCTGGGGGGGGGGAGGGGCTGCATGCTGCAACCTTTGTGTTTGAGGCTGGGGTGGGGGGGGCGGAGGGGAGGGGCACACACTTGAGGCTGCTGGGAACTGTGGGGGGTGCTGCTGTGACCTTCCCAGCTCCAAACTTGGCTCTGTGGGGGGAGTGGGGACCCCAAACTGCCAGGGGCACCCTGTGTGCCATACCCCCACAGCCAGAGCAGGGGAGGACACAGCCTGGCTTGGAGGCAGATGCTTCCCCCCCAGCCCCACCCCCCCAGGGACAGCTCTGTGTCCTCACCCCCACATGCCTGGGGACCTGCTGCTGCAGTCAGGGGGCTCCTTTGGGCCCCCCCCCAACAGCTCTAGCTGATGTTCATACTCCCACAGGCTTTGGTCTTTGGCTTAGGGGGGGGGGGTAGAAGGGGCAGGGGGGGCTGTGTGCCAGGACCAGCACCCCGCTGTGCGGGCCTTGGGGGGTGAAACCAGGTCCCTCTGACCAAACCTAGGCCCCCCCAGGGCCTGGTGATGCCCCCCCTCAGCTGTAAAAATAGGGGGTGGGGTTGGGGGGGGGGGGGGGGGGGGGGGGGTGGGATGCACTCTCTGAGAGAGACCTCTCCATAATAATAATGGAGAGGTCTCTCTCAGAGAGAGCATCCCACCCCCCCCCCCCCCCCCCCCCCCCCAACCCCACCCCCTGATAGTTATTTTAACAGCTGACGGGGGGAGCACCTCAACCAGGCCCTGGGGGGGCCTAGGTTTGGTCAGAGGGACCTGGTTTCACCCCCCAAGGCCCGCACAGCGGGGTGCTGGTCCTGGCACACAGCCCCCCCTGCCCCTTCTACCCCCCCCCCTAAGCCAAAGACCAAAGCCTGTGGGAGTATGAACATCAGCTAGAGCTGTTGGGGGGGGGCCCAAAGGAGCCCCCTGACTGCAGCAGCAGGTCCCCAGGCATGTGGGGGTGAGGACACAGAGCTGTCCCTGGGGGGGTGGGGCTGGGGGGGAAGCATCTGCCTCCAAGCCAGGCTGTGTCCTCCCCTGCTCTGGCTGTGGGGGTATGGCACACAGGGTGCCCCTGGCAGTTTGGGGTCCCCACTCCCCCCACAGAGCCAAGTTTGGAGCTGGGAAGGTCACAGCAGCACCCCCCACAGTTCCCAGCAGCCTCAAGTGTGTGCCCCTCCCCTCCGCCCCCCCCACCCCAGCCTCAAACACAAAGGTTGCAGCATGCAGCCCCTCCCCCCCCCCAGGACCCTCAGGGCCTGGGCAAGCTCCAACCCATCCCCAGCAGCCAAATCCAGCTGCTGACAGCAGAGGTGGAGCGTGGGGAACGGAGAAATCCCCCCCCAGCAGACTCCCCCCATCCTGAGCCAACCCCACCACTGAGCACCATCCTCGGGCAGGGACTGGGGGGAGGCAGCCCCAAGGCTTGGGGGGGGGGGGGATCTGTACCCCCAGCACCCACTGGGGTGCTAGAGAGGAGCAGGTGGGAGGGGGGGGAGGGGGTTGTGCCTTCTGAGACCCCCCCTCAGAGCCCCACATACAAAAACTGTCACACAATAAATAGAGGCACTGCTGGGGGTGGGGGGAGAGGCTCAGGTAGGAAAGGGGGGGGAGGAGAAGGCATTAATGGGGGCTCCTAAATCCAGCCCCCACTCCCTCCCCTACCCCATGCAGTGATGGCCAAAGTCCTCCACGCTCTGCAGCCCAGGTCCCAGCTCTGTGTCCGAATTGGGGTGGGGGGAGGGGGGCTGGAGGGGCTGCCCCTGGCCTGTGTCCATCCATCTGTCCGTCCGTTGCCTCCCCACCTTGTCTCTGTTTCCCCCCCTCCCCCCCAACCCCAGGACCAGCTCTGCTGCACTCAGTTGATGTCATCATAGATGCTGGGGGTGTGGGGGGCAGGGGGCTTGGGCTTCTTCTTCTTGCTGGAGCCCAGCCCCGGGGCGCCGCTCACCAGCCCCAGGTGAGGCTTCTTCTTCTTGGTCTTACGAGACTCAGAGTTGTTTGTACCTGGAAGGGGGAGGGACAAAAGGAGCAGCTGGAGGTGCTGGGGGAACAGCTGGAACCCTCAGGAGCCCCCTCCCATCCCCCAAAGCACCCCTCCAAATGTACCCCGAAAGGTTCTCCCCACCCCGGGCGGGGGGAGGTGGGTGACAAACTGCTCCAGAGGCTTTGGGTCGTCTGTCTGTCCATCCCCTCTTGTGCTGGGGAGACACCAAGAGCAGCCAAGTTCTGGCCCCATGGAGGGGGCGGGGTGGGGGATTTGTACCCCAGGATGTGCCTCCCCTCACCCCCTGGCACTCACTGGCTTTGGAGGAGGCCGAGTCGGAGGGGGAGATGTCGGAGGAGCCGTCCCACTGCAGCCGGCTCATGAGGGCCTGGCTCTCGGCCACCTCGAAGCTGTCGTTCTCCACACTGCCCTCAGCCTCGGGCAGGGACCTGGGCACAGGTGTTACAGAGGGGCAGAGCTGTTATTAGGGGGGGGGGGAGGGGGTCCCCATGGGGCTGTACCCCTCACACCGAGGAGCCAGAGCCTCAACCGAGCTCCCCACCGCCCGCTGGGGTTGAGCATCCCGACCCCAGCCCAACGCTCCTGTGCCCTCCCCTCCCCAGAGGTGTCCCTGTCCCCATGCATGCTTGAGCACCCCAGGCAGCACCCCCAAGTTCTCCTTTCAGGGGGTGGCAGAGGCCTGTGCCCGGGCTGGGACCCTCCAGCCCCCCTGTGGGCGCTGACTCACGCGGAGGGGCCGAGGAGGTAAACCCGGACGGATCTGCGCTGCTCGTCCGTGTGCTGGGGACACCGCAGGGACCTGGGCCAGGACACGGAGTCAGGCATTTGGCTGTCCCCTCCCCAGCTCTGCTGAGGGTCTGGGCACCCTGGGGACCCCTCCCCACCACCACCACCAGCAGGCAGGGAAAGCCCAGGCAGGATGTTCTCACCTGGTGCACATCTTCTTGGTGTGCTCAGAGATGACTCCGCATTGCTGGGGAGAGAAAGGAAGGGGGAGGGAGGAGATGGAAGAAACCCCAAATCTCAGTGACCCCCAAACCTCCCAGTGCCATCCTGGCATCCCCCTGCCCCAAACCCCAGGCTACCACATCCCCCAGGTTTGGGACAGAGCCACGTCCCCATCACTGGGTTCCGAGCAGGAATGTCCTCATTCCCGGCCCCAGAGGGATGGAGCCGAGCTGGGAGCGATGCCACAAGTCCCTGCCCCTCTCCAGGTGGGGCCAGGGCTTGTCCTGTGCCCACTGGTGCCCCCCACGGCCCCCTGGTGCCAGCCACACACCGTGGTGAGCAGCGTCCGCAGCTCCTCGGGGCCCAGCGTCTCGTAGTTGATTCCTGCTGAGTTGCTGTACTGGGGGGGGGAGGCAGGGAACAGGGTCAGGGCCGGTGGGTGACAGGGCTGGGGACATCCAGGGACAGGAGGAGAGGGACTGGGGGGCATCTGCCCTCTCCCCCAGGCTCACCTTGAAGGGATCGGGGGTCCCACTGATCTCACCTGGAAAAGAGGAGAGTGAAGGGGGGGGGGAGGAGGAAAGGGGGGGGGGAGGAGGAGGAAAGGGGAGGGGAGGAGGAAAGGGGGGGGGAGGAAGGGTCCCTGACCCCCCATCCCCCTCCCTGTGCCCCCCACCCCAGCCCTACCTCTGAACAAGCCCCGCCCCCACACATGCCTCACCCCTCAAGCCACGCCCACCATGACCACACCCTCTCAAAGCTCCACCCTCCCCCCCACCCCCAGCGCAGCAGACGCCCTGCCCCCAGCCCCCTCCTCACCATTTTTGTGTTTCAGGGACTTGGACCTGCGAGGGGAGTTGGGGTTCTGCAGGGAGAGGAAGGAGTTGGGGGCTGCAGGGGGACCCCTCCCACAGCTCCAGCTCTGCAATCCTCTGCTCCAGCACCCCAAAACCCCCAGCAGCACCCACACCCCCTCCCCAGCACCCCAAAACCCCCCAGCAGCACCCACACCCCATCCCAGCACCTCAAAACCCCCCAGCAGCACCCACACCCCCTCCCCAGCACCCCAAAACCCCCCAGCAGCACCCACACCCCCTCCCCAGCACCCCAAAACCCCCCAGCAGCACCCACACTCGCTCCCCAGCACCCCAAAACCCTCCAGCAGCACCCACACCCCATCCCCAGCACCCCAAACCCCCCCAGCAGCACACACACCCCCTCCCCAGCACCCCAAAACCCTCCAGCAGCACCCACACCCCGTCCCCAGTACCCCAAAACCCCCGGCAGCACCCACACCCCGTCCCCAGCACCCCAAAACCCCCGGCAGCACCCACACCCCGTCCCCAGCACCCCAAAACCCCCGGCAGCACCCACACCCCCTCCCCAGCACCCCAAAACCCCCCAGCAGCACCCACACACCCCGTCCCCAGCACCCCAAAACCCCCGGCAGCACCCACACTCCCTCCCCAGCACCCCAAAACCCCCCAGCAGCACCCACACACCCCTTCCCCAGCACCCCAAAACCCCTCCCCAGCACCCAAACCCCCCCTCCCCAGTACCCCCCATCCCCCCCTCCCCACCTTGTCCGATTTCCTCTTCTTGGCTGAGGGCAAGAGACAGAAAGGACAAATTTCACCTTTTCTGCTGGATTTAGCCCTGGATCCTCCCAGCCCCCCACCTTCCTCCCCCCTCCTCGATTTCCTACCCTTCCCCCCCTCCCCCCCAGGTGCCAGGACTCCTCTTTCATAAAGGGCAGCTGGGGACCCCCCCCCCCCTCCACGTTCCCCCAGCAGGGTTGAAGGGTGATGGTGCAGGCAGGATGTGGCCCACTACTCCTCACTGGGGTTGGGGGGGGAGTCAGGGAGACCCCCAGCTGGGGCAGCACCCCCATGGCCCCCTCCTCCCCCCCCACCTTTCTTCTCGGAGCCGTAGGACCAGTCGTTGTCGTTGATGTCGTCGTTGTCCTCCTGGTCGCTCTCCGACTTGTTGAGGTTGTTGCTGCTGGCGATCCTGCACCGCCCGCAGGCAGCCTCAGGAGCCGGCCCCCGGCCCCCAGCCCCCGGCCCCCAGCCCTGCTTCCGGCCTCTGCCCCGGCCCCTGCCCCAGCTCCGGCCCCCCGCCCCCGGCCCTGCCCCCAGCTCCTACCCCCGGCTCCTGCCCCAGCCCCGCCCCAAGCTCCTGCCCCCCAGCCCCTGCCCCCAGCTCCTGACCCCAGACCCTCCCCCCAACCCCTCTCGCTGCCCCCCCGAGGCACACCGGCACACACTCAGCACCCCAGGATCCATCCTGCACTCTCCCTGGCACCCCAGCATCCACTCTGCACCTCAGGATTCACCCCACAACCCCTCTGCAACCCCCAGGGCCCCTTCAAGCCCAAACCCCTCTGCAGCCCCCACACCCCTCTGCAGCCCCCAAATCCCTCTGCAAGCCCCAAACCTCTCTGCAGCCCCCACACTCCTCTGCAGCCCCCACACCCCTCTGCAGCCCCCACACCCCTCTGCAAGCCCCAAACCCCTCTGCAGCCCCCACACCCCTCTGCAGCCCCCAAATCCCTCTGCAGCCCCCAAATCCCTCTGCAAGCCCCAAACCTCTCTGCAGCCCCCACACTCCTCTGCAGCCCCCACACTCCTCTGCAGCCCCCACACCCCTCTGCAGCCCCCACACCCCTCTGCAGCCCCCAAACCCCTCTGCAAGCCCCAAACCCCTCTGCAGCCCCCACACCCCTCTGCAGCCCCCACACCCCTCTGCAGCCCCCACACCCCTCTGCAGCCCCCAAACCCTTCTGCAAGCCCCAAACCCCTCTGCATCCCCCAAACCCTTCTGCAAGCCCCAAAGCCCTCTGCAAGTCCCAAACCTCTCTGCAGCCCCCAAATCCTTCTGCAGCCCCCACACCCCTCTGCAAGCCCCAAACCCCTCTGCAGCCCCCACACCCCTCTGCAGCCCCCAAATCCCTCTGCAAGCCCCAAAGCCCCCTGCAACCTCCCAGACCCCTCTGCAAGCCCCACTGAGAAGAGACAGCCTCACCCCCCCCCCAGCATTTGTGCACCCACCCAGGGTTGGGGGGCACAGGATCCCCCAGCTGGTGGCTGGGTTTGGTTTTGGGGGGTAGGTGCCCACTGGTGGCTGTGTTTCAGAGGGAGGGGGACACCCATGTTTGGCTGTGTTTTGGGGGGAAGAGGAGGGGATGCCCACTGGACGCTGTGTTTGGGGGGGGGGGTAGGTGCCCATCTTTTGGGGAGGTAGGTGGCTGTGTTTTGGGGGATGTGTGCCCATGTTTGGGGGGAGTAGGTGCCCATATTTTGGGGGGGATCTGTGCCCGTGTTTGGGGGGGGAGGTGCCCGTGTTTGGGGGGGGAGGTGCCTGTGTTTGGGGGGGGAGGTGCCCGTGTTTGGGGGGGGAGGTGCCCGTGTTTGGGGGGGGAGGTGCCCGTGTTTGGGGGGGAGGTGCCCGTGTTTGGGGGGGGAGGTGCCCGTGTTTGGGGGGGAGGTGCCCACTGACCTGCGGTTGGCGATGCGGCTGCTGTTGCGGCCCATGCCCAGGCACTTCTCCAGGTGTGGGGCGAAGCGGGAGGCGGCGATGCTGCGGCTGCAGTTGGGGCACACACACTCCTTGTTCTTCCACTGGTTGTACACCTGCCCGAAGATGTCCACACCAGGCTGGTCCACGATCTCTGCAAGGCAGGGACACACAGATCAGCCCCTCCCCCACACCACCACCCACCCCCCTCCCTGCCAAAACCCCTCCAGGTGTTTGCTGTGCTCCCCCAGCTCTGCTGGGACAAGGGTTGGGAGTCCCTTGGGCTGCTGGTTGCTTCCCAGACCTTGGACGTGGGCTTGGTAGGGGTTCTCCTACCCTCACCCATCCAAATTTGCCCAGGGAGGTTGTGGATGGCCCCTCCCTGGACGTGTTCAAGGCCAGCCTGGATGAGGCACTGAGCAGCCTGGGCTGGTGGGAGATGTCCCTGCCCGTGGCAGGAGGCTGGAATGAGAAGATCTTGAAGGTCCCTCCCAACCCAAACCGTTCTGTGAATCTTCGTCCCCCATCAGGGCTGGGCACCCCACCCTGGGGCACCATTTTTTGAGGCTTGGTTCATCCCAGGGAATCACAAAATGGCTCCTCTGGGATGGGATGGACATGGAGCAGACACACTTGGGTGCTCGATCCTCCTTGGCAACCCCTGCGCCCAAACCCCTACGGGCAGGGATGACCTGAACCCCCCTCCAGCCTCTCCATGGTGGCACTGGGAGGGGGAACAGCGGCCATGTCCCTGTCCCCAGTGTCACCCTGCCCCTGGGGCACTCACCAAAGTCCTTCATGCTGTCGGGGTCGGTGTCATCCAGGAAGAAGTAGCCACACTTGACTGCCCGATGGACTTCGAAGCAGAGCCCCAGGCAGGCATCCTCCACCAGGTCAGTGTAGATCTCGTGTGCGATGGCCTGGGGGAAGTGTGTGTATGGGGGGGGGTGGGAGGGGTGTGACCAAAAATAGGGGTGGGGGAGACACAGTGAGGGACAGAAATAGATGGTGCAGGGTGGCCACTCACCTCCAGTTTGCTGTTATCCAGGCCAGACAAAGACATATCCTCCATTTTCATTTGCAACTGCTCGAGGAGAAGTCACGCCGAACGCTCATAGCACAGGACACAGGGCGGGGGTCACTGTGGGGGGGGGACACAAACAAGGGTCACACTGGCACTTCACCCACAGTCAGCAGACCCCCACCCCCATCCCCACCACCTCCCTCACCCCCCACCCCCGGGGGAACAACAGACCCCAAGATCTCTGGGAGGTCTCCAAACCTCTGGGCTATTCCCTGCCCCCAGGAATGGGCAGCTGGGGGGGAGGAGGATTGGGGTCCCCCTGTCTGGCATCAGGGTCCCCTCGTGCGGGTAGATCAAGTGAAGATGGGGAAGGGTCCTGGATCTGGATCTGCTGCCCAGCCCCCATGGCCTGGAAGTTGAGTTTCCTTCCTGGGGAGGGACCCCTCAGAACCCCACCCCCCCAGTGGTCCCCCCTGCATCCAGCATCGTCTGTGAATTAGGGGTGGGCACAGGGGTCTCGAGGTGCCTCCCCCATACCCCCCAAAACTGAGCACAACCCCTGCAGAGAGGAGGGGGGGGGGGGGGGGTTGGGTTTTGCTGCATCACCCTCCCTCGATGGAGGGGGGAAGGAAACAGGGCAGGGACCACCCTGTGCACGTCCCCCAGCTCGCAGCCGGTGCCCCGAAGCCCCTCAAACGGGAAGTTAAAAGAGGGAGGGGGCACCAAACTCACACCAAGCCCCTCTGCAGCAGCTTTGCACTGCTGCCTGCACCCACTCACGGCGAGTACTGGTGGGTACTGGCCGCTGCTGCCCGGTGGTTCTGTGCCCGGTTACCATGGAGGGCGGGTTCCGACCCAACCACCGGGCCGGGGGAGCGGGGGGAAGGCAGGAGGAGGTGGGGGGAGGAGTGTCCCATGTGTGCCTGTCCCCCCGCCCGCTTCCGGGCCTGGCCTGGGGATTTCTTCCCTCCGGTGCGGAAAGAGGAAACACTGGCGGGCACCAGCCCCGATCGGGACCCTCCCCCCCCCCCCCCCCTTCCCCGGGACTCCCCTCCCGGGGTAAGAGGCAGGGTGGGGTGGGCAGAACTCGCAGGAAGGGCTGCACCGGTTGGGGGTGGGAGGCTGCACCCTGCTTTGGTGGGGGCTGAAACCAGCTTGGGGGTGGCTGCACCCTGCCTGCCCACCCCCCGATACCCCCCGGGGTGGTACCAGCCCCAGGGGGGGACGCACGGCTTGGGACCTCCTGCCAGAAGCCAGGAGCTGCCTCGGGCTGGGGGTTTGCGGGGGGCAGCAAGGGGTAAGAGGGGTGCCGGGGGGTGCCAGGGCCCGCGGGTCCTCGACAAGGCCGGGACTAGGGTGTCATGGGGGAGCTGCTGGGGCTAGAGGGGCCCCAGAGGGGGGTCACGGAGGGAGGATTTGGGCTGGCGGGGGAGCACAGGCAGCGCGGGGCGGTCCCGGGGAGGGCCGGGGCGGACCGGAAGGACCCTGAGAGCCCGGGGGGAGCCCTAAAGCTGCGCGGGGGGAGCCCGGTGTGCGCCGGGGCGGGGTCAGCGGGCCGCCCTCCGGTGCTGCAGGGCCCCAGGGCGTGGCGGAGCCCTGGGAGCGGGCCCGAGGCTGGGGGTGGGTGGCTCGGTCGGTCACTCACCGGCTCGAAGGGCCCGTGGGGGGCCGGGGCCGGGGTCAGCGCCCCCCGCCGCTCCTCCGCGAGGCCCGGCGGCGGCTCGCCATGCTCGGCGGCAACGCCGCCCGCCCTGCCGGGGCCGGGGCCAGGCCGGGGCCGGGGCGGGCCGGGCCGCAGCGGGAGCGGTGCGCGGGAGCGAGCGGGCCGGGCCTGGCGCTGCCTCCGCCCGGCGGCGGCGGCGGGGGGGGGAACGGCGCGGGGGGGGACCTGGGGAGGGGCTTGGGGAGGACAGGGGCGGGGCGCCGCTCCCGGCGCGCGCAAGGCCCGCCCCTGCGCCTGCCGCCAATCGGGAGGCGCCGTGAGGGGCGCGGCCAATGGGAGCGGCCGGCGGCGGGAGGGGCCGCCTCGAGTGGAGGGGCGGGCGGAGGGGGCGGGGCCATAGAGGGGCGGGGCCTGGGCGCCCCCCGCGGCTGTCCCTGCTCCCCCCCACCCTGTCCCCGCGGGTCCCCAGGGACCCCCTTGCCGGTGATCCCCCAGTGACCCTCACAGCTCTCCCAGTAATCCGCATAGATCCGCTAGTGATCCTCACAGATCCCCAGTGATCCGCACGCCTCCCCCCAGCTCCCGTGTGAATCTGCGGTGATCCCCCCAATGACCCTCCTAGTAATCCCCAAGATCCTCCAGTGATCCGCAGTGATCCCCATGGATCCTCCAGTGACCCTGACAGCTCTCCCAGTGATCCTTACATATCTTGTGATTCCCTACATCTTCCCTAACGATTCCCTCACGATCCCCTCAGCTCCTCTGTAATCCCCTTAGATCCCTAGTGATCCCCACAGCTCTGCCAGTGATCTTTTTTGGATCTCCCAGTGATCCTGCTAGCACCCCAGCAACCCTTTGGGATATCCCACAACTCCTTAGCAACCCCTTTGGAACTCGCAACAACCATTTGCATCTCCCATTGATCCCCATAACTCCCTAGTGACCCTTTTGGATCTCCCAGTGACCCGCCCCCCCTCCCCCCAGATCCCAGAGCGATCCCAGAGTGATTCCCAGCAACAAGAGGGCTACAAAAACCACTTCTCAGCCCTGATGTGTTTTTTTTTTCCTAAAGTTTTATTTTTTTATAGTAATGCCATGAGAACAGAACCATTTCTTTGTCACTTTATTATACAAAAAAAACCCCAAACCAAAGAAAAAAAAAAAAACAAACAAACAACATAACCCCCAAACCCTCAAAAAAAATTTAATTAAACCAACAACAAAACAAAAACCAAACCAAAAAAAGGGCAGGACCCAAAGGCAAGGCCCAGCTGGGGGGTCAGGGGAGGGCACACACAGCCCCTAACCCCCACACCCTAAATTCCCAAGGAGGTTTTGTTTTTCACGGGAAGGGGGGGAGGGTGGAGGAGGGGAAAGAGTGGTGGAGGGAATTTTATTCTTTTTATTTTTTTTGTCTTTTTGTCTTTTTTTTAAACCTACAAAAACACTCTTTAAATATTAGAAAAAAAAGATGATTTTTTTTAATTTTTAATTTTTTAATTTTTTTAAATTTTTATTTTTTTAAATTTTTTTACCATTTCTTTTTTTTAACTTTTTTTAACATTTCTTTTTTTTTGTCTTTTACATTTCTTTTTTTTTTCTTTTCTTTTTTTTTTGGTCTTTTTAAATTTTTTTTAATTTTTAATTTTTTTTTCTTTCTTTTTTTTTTTTTTTAGGCTTTTTTTGTTTTGTTTGTTTTCCCCTGGAATCCACAAGAATTTCCACCTAAAGGAGCCCGGAGGGGGGCTGGGCAGTGCCAAAATGCACTCAGGGTCAATCCTCTCGCAGCGCAAACGATTTTTCCCCCTTGTCAGCGCTGTAAGAATTTTTCTTTTTTTTTTTTTTTTAATTAATTTTTTTTTTACCATTTTCATTATTTTTTTTAACAGAAAAAAAGGAGGAAAAAAAAAGGTTAGTTTTGTTTCGTTTTCTATTTTTTTCTTTTAGCTTTTTTTTTGTTTGTTTGTTTGTTTTCATTTTTTTGTACTAAAAAACACAGCCACTAAAACACCAGGAGGGTGGTCGGGGATGGGTGGGGGAAGCTTCTTCAGCAGAAAGTTGAGGTTCCCCTTGGGGGATTTTTTTTTTTGGGGGGGGGGGGGAGAGGGGAGTCAGGGGAGAATAAAAATTGAGAGGGGGAAATGAAAGGAAAATCCCAAACAGAAGCAGGGATTTGGGGCAGGGGGGAAGCAAATTGGGGGGGTGGGGTGGTCACACACACCCCTGCTGGGTTCTTTTGGGGACCCCAGGTTCCAGGGGGATTGTCTGTGCTAGGGGTGGGGGTACCTGGGTTCACCCCCCCACACCTCCACCCCATTTCATCCAGGCCCTTCTGAGGGGAGGGGCTGGGGAGGTTGTTTCCCCACCACCCTAACACTTAAGGGTGTGTTTTGGGGGGAATCAAGATCTGGGGGGGATGACTCAAAAGGTTTTTTGGGGGGGGGGGGGGATGGATTGGAGCTGCTGAGAACAGCAAACCTGGGGGGAGGGGTGTCACACCAAAGAACCCCCAAACCTGCAGCTTGCCCCCTGCCCCTATCTGCCTCCCCCTCTCTATCTGCCTTCCCCCTGCTCAGCCACTCACTGAGCTGAGCTGGGAAATGGCTAAATTAAAGCACAGGGGAGAAAAGCCTCCCCCAGCCCTCCCTCCTCAGCCTGGGGGGGAAGCAGCAGATGCTGCTCCCCTCCTCTCCTTCCCCCTGAGATCCCCCAGGTCCTGTTCCCCCAGCCCAGCTCCTCTCCGGGGGACCAGAAGGGACAAAGCTTGTGACTCCCCAATGCCCATAAAGTGGAGGTCTCACGGGGGGGGAGCCACTTACATTGGGTGTTTTTTTTTGGGGGGGGAGGGAGGGAGGGGAAGGAGGGGACCCAACAGGAACCTGTGGGATTGCTGGTGCTTGTGTCTGCTATAAAAAAATGGGGGGGGGGGGGCAGATAGATGCCATCAGTCCCCCCCTTCCCATGCACCCACCCTGGTCCCTGCAGCCCCATACCCCTCCTGGAGGGGGGCACCGATTCCCCCCCCCCCCCCCCCAAATAAACCCAAACCGCAGCAATATTTACAATATGGCTGGGGGGGGAGGCGAGGAGGAGGGGGAAGGGCAAGAACCTCTCCCCCCGAGGGGGTGGGTTGCAAAGTGGGGGGTACCTGGGGAACACTGGGGAGCATGAGTGAAGGGAGAGGAGCAGCTTCACCAGAGGTGGGAATTTGGGAGAGGGAATGGAATTGGTGGGGGGCAGGGGGGGAATGGTGATGGAATTGGGGGGCAGGGGGGGACGAGGAGAAAGGGAGGAGGGGGTTTCAAGAAAAAAAAAATAAAAGATGGATCTTTCTTGTTTTATAAAAAGGAAAAAAAAAACCAAACCAAAACAACACCAACAACAACAACAAAAGAATCAAATAAAATACAAACGGCACAACAACCACCGAGGACGTGCTGGGGGGGGGGCTGGCAGCACCCCCGTGCCCCCCCCTCCCCCCACTTGGTCACCAGGCACGAGGAGGGGGAGCAGCCCCCCCACCCCACCCACACGCTCACACACACATACACCCACACACGCTCCCCCCCCTGCCCCTCCCCCCCCAAATCCATCCATCCATCCCCACCTCCCCCATCCCCCCCCTCCTCCATCACACTCCGTGGGGTCACGCCGGGGGTGAGGGGGGGTCCGTGGCCGACGTTCCCAAGTGCCGTGGATGCAGAGGTCCTGGGGTTTGTGGGGAGGGGGTGTGGGGGTGCTCCTGGTGCAGCTTCCAGACTGTACAAGGGTTGGTTGGTTGTTTTTTCAAGGTGGGGGGTGTGTGGGGGGTGTCCCCCAAGACGCTGAGAGTTTTGGGGGTTGCAGAGAAGAAAAAGGGGGGGGGGGGAGGGCAAAGAGACATTGCCCCAACAGCTGAGTCCTGAGCAGCTTGGCTCATGCTCCATGCCTGCTGCCTGGGGCAGGCCAGGAGAGTCTGCGTGGAGGGGGGGAATTTTTTTAACCCATTTATGGGGGGAGATAAATTTAAAAAAAAAAAGGGGGGAGGGGTGGGAGGGGGGGGAATCTTTTTCTTTTCCTGTGTGTTTTTTTTATGTTTTCTTTCTATAAAGTCCAGAGCTGGTAGCGAGGGGGTAAAGGGGTTGAGGACAGGGAGACCCTCCAAAAAAGAATGAAATCTCCAAAAAAAGAACAACAACAACAAAAAAATAATCGTGTCCCCCCCTCCCCCCACCTCCTCAGTATGGGATGGGGTGGGTGGGAGGGATTGGGGGGTTGGGAGAGTTGCCCCCCTCTTATCTCCCCTCCCAGCACATGGTGGGGAACAGCTCCCAGCTCCCTCTCCATAGCGTGAGCTTGGCAGAGAGTTCCTTTCAGCTCCGGCTCCCCAGGTTTGGGGGGTCCTGCAGGGGCTGCAGCTCACTTGGAGGGGCTGAAGGAAGAGGAGGAAATGAGGGGTTTTGGGGGGGCTGAGGTGGGGAGGATCTGGGACTGAAACGAGAAACCAAACGACGTTACTAAGAGCGTGGCTGGATCAGTTGGAGTCGGAGTCGGGGGAGGAGGAGTCCCCCGAGGAGGAGGAGGAACTGCTGCTGCCCTCCGAGTCGTTGTCATCTTCATCCTCGTCATCCTCATCCTCGTCATCCTCGTCGTTCTGCAGTGGGGGGGAGGGGTGGCAGAGAGGATGGGGAGGTTAAGAACAGGGTGAGGAGGAAGCCTTGGCTGCCAGCTTCCCTTTGCTCCCTGCTCACCTTCCCTACTGCAGCCCAAAACGAGGGGAGCAACCTCACCCCTCCCTCCGGGGCTGGAGATGAAGGGGGTGGGGAGTGGAGAAGGGAATAAAGCCTGCAAGGACTCAGCTTGAGGGGGGGTTGTGGGACACGGGGGTTTAAGCTGTCAGGGGGGGATGTGCGTGTGGGGAGCGTGCCGGGAGCAGCGCGCGGGGGTCCTGCTGCCCTCACCTCTGCCACTGCCTCACTACACCGATCCCAGGTAGGGGACCCAAAGCCACCTCCTGCCTCAGTTTCCCCTCCTCTAAAGCCGGGGAAGGAAGAGGCGTGAGGGGGGGGGTCAAACACCTCACCTGTCCCAGGGGGAGCACAAGGCACGGACACGGTGTCTGGCCCCAGCGCCATCCAGCAAAGGCTGCTTTCAGTTGCACCGGTGCAAAGCTTTGACCCTGCTGGCATTCACACTGGCGCAAACGGAGCCGAGACCAGACTCAGAATCTCCAGCAGGAAAGAGACAGGAGATTTTTTTTTCTCTGCTCACTTTTGCGGGGAGGGAGGCAACGTTGGGATCTACACAACCCTTCCCCCTCCCCCCACTTCCCACAAGCCCTCCCTGGTCTCCATCCCCAGGCTGCTCCTAACTACGCCCCCGCGGCTGCTCCTCACACTCTCCCTAGGGACGGCAGGGGATGGAGGGGGGGTGAGCCTGTGCCCCTTTGCTTCCCCAGGGTGAAGGGACTGCAGCATCTCTCCTGCAAAGAAGGCTGAGAGCCCTGGGGCTGTTGAGTCTGGAGAAGAGAAGGCTGAGAGGGGATCTGATCAATATCTATCAATATCTGAGGGGTGGGTGTCAGGATGAGGTGCCAGGCTCTCTGTGGTCATGCCCAGTGATAGGACCAGGAACAATGGATACAAGATGGAACCAGGAGGCTCCACCTCACATGAGGAGAAAATTCTTTACTGTGAGGGTGCTGGAGGCCTGGAGCAGGCTGCCCAGAGAGCTGTGGAGTCTCCCTCTCTGCAGGCTTTCAAAACCCACCTGGATGTGTTCCTGTGTGACCTGCCCTAGGTGACCCTGCTGAGGCAGGAGGGTTGGACTGGACGATCTCTAGAGGTCCCTTCCAGTCCCTAGCATTCTATGATTCTACGTTGCCCCCCAGGCTTCCCAGGTGCTCCTCTGCCATGGTCCTATCTTAGCCTGGGTGCAGGCTTCCCCCAGCCCCAGAGGAGGGTGAGGGGGTCGAGGGGGGGGGCACAGAGTGAGTGGTACAGGAGCGGAGCAGGGCCCGGGATGGCCCCACTGCCCTCCCCGTGGCACAGGCACTGCAGCCTCACCTCGTCCCCATCCTCGCTCTCCTCCTCGCTGCTGGACTCCGAGGAGTCGCCGCCTTCCCTCCGACGAGTCGCCATTGTCATCGTCGTCATCGTACATCATCATCATCATCTTCCTCCTCCTCTTCTTCGTCATCATCATCCTCTGACTCCTGTGGGGTGGCGAGGGACTGGTCACAGGTGGGCACCCCAGGATACCAGTACCCATGGGTGCAATGCCCCATCCTTTGGGTTCCTCCTCCCATCAAGGTGGCTCCCACCCTGCACCTGGGAGAATTTCATCTTGCAAACAACCCCCAAAAGAGGCTCCTGGAGTGGGTTGCAAAGGGATGTTGCAGACTGAGGGGGGATTGACAAAACCAGCCCTGGGCGGTTTTGAGCACAGATCTGGGGAGATTTAGTACAGATCTGAGAAGGGTTCTTGATTTCTTGTCTCAAGGACTGGGCAGGCAGCAGGAAGCTTCCAACAAGAGGTGTGGGTGCCCCTGGGACATCTTCTCCAGGGAGGAAGGTGCTGGATGTCCCCAGTGTGGCCATGGTGCACTCACCGACTTGGACTGCATTGTTGGCTTCATCTTGGGGTTGGGCCCCCGGATCTTCCCTATGCTCTTGCGTTTCTGCAGGGAGGGCAATAAACAAACCCATTCAGAGCTGGGGGGCTCAAGCTTGGTGACTTCCCAGTGCCCAGCACAGAGAAAACCCCACTGATGTGGGGGGGAATAAATCCCTTTGAGGGGGCTGAGGGGCTCTCCTGCACAGCCTCACCTCCACCCCAAGTCCCTCCACCCCAGGTCCCCCCGATGCCAGCACCAGGTGGATTACTCACATTGGAAGTGTGTTCCTTGTAAGCAGCTCGCTCCTGGGGTGAGAGGCTCTGCAGAGATAGGAGAGATGGTCAGGGACCAGGAAGGGCTGAAGTGGAAGACAGAGAGGGGAAGGACTCCAGCACAGGGCACCTCCCCCTCCCCCACATAATTTTTTAAAAAGGCCTTTTAAGTTTAAAAAAAGATCCTCCAAAAGGGTCTGGAGACGGCAGGTTTCCAGAGGAAGGCTGCGAGCAAAGCCCATGCCGCACATCCCCAAGAACAACTAACGCCCAACCACCAGTGCTCCCCATGGGGGTCAGCACTCACACTTGAGCCAGATGTCGAGGTGCACCTTGTATGCTTCTGCTGCTCCTCTGCCAGTTTTTTGTAGTGGTCCTTCTGGCCCTGGGAGATGCGCTGCCAGCGGCTGCCGATCTCCACCATGCGCTCCTTCAGTGGCAGGTGGTTCAGCTCCCCGTTGGACAGCAGCTCCTGAGAGAACTTCTGGTAACCGTTCCTGCAGGGAGGGGGAGAGCACAGAGGCAGCTCAGGCAGTGCACATGGAGAAACCAAACAGTGGCCCCACGCAGCCCCCACACCACCCGCCATCCATCCCCCACAGTCCAGCCCCACGCCTCCCCACCACAGGTTTTTTGTACCAGCCAGCTGCGGCTTTTTGGAGCCCAGGTACTCACATGGGGGTTTCTTGGGCTCTCCCTGGAACTTCATCTTCTTGGTAGAGTTGGTGGAGCACGGAGGAGCTCGCATCTCGCTCAGCTCCCTCTGAGTCAGAGGAGAAAGAGGAGTCAGGGGGACAGGGCCAGCACTGGCTTGCAGGGGCAGGGCAAGGGGCAAGAAGGGGCAGGGACCCACCTCGTATCGCTTCTGATCCTCTGCTGCTTTCTTGATCCACATCAGCTTCTCCTTCTTCTCCATGTTGTTCCAGGTGGCCTCCATGGCCTTTAGTGCCTTTCCCCGTCGTTCTGGCACAAACCAACACGTCAGATGCACCCAAGATGCCCAGGGTGCTACCCCAGGGACCAAGAGGCATCCAATCCTTTGCCAACTCCTGTCGCCCTCCACACAGCACCCATCCCCAGCTCCTTGCGTGTTTTGGGTGTGAAAGCAGAAGAGAAGGGCAAGGGTGGGAGATGATGATCCCACTTCCAGCATATTTATATGGGGGTAATGCCTTTAAGCTGGAAGAGGGAGATTGAGACTGGAGATTTGAAGAAGGGGGGTGGTGAGACACTGGCACAGGTTGCCCAGGAAAGGTTGTGGATGCCCCTTCCCTGGAAGCGTTCAAAGCCAGGTTGGATAAGGCCTTGAGCAACCTGGGCTGGTAGAAGGTGCCCATGGCTGGGGGTTGGAACTGGATGATCTTTAATGTCCCTTTCCAACCCAAACCATTCTGTGATTTATCAGTATCTAAAGGCTGGGGGGCAACAGGATGGGGCCAGACTCTTCTTAGTGGTGCACAGTGACAGGAGAAGGGGCAATGGGCACCAACTGGAACCCAGGAGGTTCCAGCTGTGCAGAAGGAGAAATTTCTTTGGTGTGATGGTGCTGGAGCCCTGGCAGCAGGCTGCCCAGAGAGTTGTGGAGTCTCCTTCTCTGGAGAGCTCTTCCAAACCCCCCTGGCCAATGTGCTCCTGGGCAAGCTGCTGTGGGTGCCCTGCTTTGTTCAGCAGGGTTGGCCTGGATGATCTCCAGAGGTCCCTTCCAATCCCAACCATGTAAGATTCTGGGATCCCTCTCCCAGCCCACTCCTCACCTTGAAACGAGCCAGGTAGTCCCCAATGACGCTCTGCTGCCAGATCTCCTCAGCTGTCTTGGGGGACTCTGGCAGCTTCCCACGCTCCCTTTATCTGAGCTGTGCTTCTTCTCTGACTGCGCCTTCATCGCCGCCTCCCGCGCCTTGTACTTGGCCTGCACAGGGGGCAGGGTGGGGGTGAAGGGACATCAAAGTACCTGAGCACAAGCCCGCTGGCCACCAAGCACAAGCAGGACACTGCAGCTTCCCCCAGGGCTGTCCCCAAGGCAGCACCAGCAGCGCACCCCCATACTACACACAACGCATGTCATCAGGACTCCCACCCTACTAAGAAAGCCATCGAGGCTTTAAACTGAGGCTTAAGGACCTTCCAAGGTTTACTTAAGATGCTGGGTCATAACCACCAGGTCATGAGAGGGAGAGGGCACAGCTGGTGGTCACCACTGGGGTGGCCCATCAGTTTGATGATGATCCTGAGGACAACCATCCCAAAGCGTGGGTGGTCTGGGGATGACAAAGCCCCTCGCAGCGTGAGGACACTGCCTCAAGCTGTGCAGGGGGAAGTTTAGGCTTGATCTTAGACAGAAGCTCTTTCCAGGAACGAAGAATTGGCCATTGGGATGGGGCTGCCCATGGGAGGTGGTGGGGTTAATGTCCCTAGAGGTGTTTAAGAGGATGAGGCACTTAGTGCCATGTCTAGTTGATCAGATAGGGTTGGGTGATCGGTTGGAGTTGGACCATCTTGGAGGTCAACTCCAAACTGGTGGATTCTGTGACAAGGACAGACAGAGTTCCCTGGCCTGCTGGAGATGCCCAGGATGGAAGAAAAGGGTTGAGGAAGGTACCAACCTTCTTCATCTCAGAGAGGTCGTTCCACATGCGGGCCAGCAGCCGGGTCAGCTCGCTCTCCGACAGCTCCGCGCCCCGCGTCCTCCTGCAGCTGCTTCCGCTTCTCCTCCGAGAAGATGAACATGGCCGAGATCGCCGATTGGGCTTCTGCTGAGCTGGCCTGCAGGGGGGACACAGGGCTTGTGGCTGTGGGTACCTGCCTCCAGCTGCTAGCCTCCAACACCCAGCAGATGGAAGAAGCAGGGAACAAAGCCCTCCAAGCACCCCGGATGGCAGTAAGGCCCACCCCATGTCCTCCCCAGCTGCCTGTCTCACCTTGCCGGTCTCTGGTGAGGTACTTTTTGGACGCAGGACTCGTTGCCCCTTTCCGGTTGCTGCCCAGCATCTTCTCCTCACCTAGCACCCGCTGCTGCTCCTCCTCAGGCAGGCTCTGGGTGGGCACAGGATGAGAGACAGGTAATGTGAGTGCCAGTGGGGAGGGGGGAAACTAACACACTCAGTTGTCCCTGATTCAAAAATCCACCCAGCCATGGCCAACATTAGGCACTGCATGCCGGGGCGTGCAGCCTCGGTGTCGCCACACCTGTGTCAACTCCCCTCACTGGGCAATCTCCCTCCTCCCCAGCTCTGTCCCCCTCCCTGGCTCCGTCTCATCAGCTTCCTCTCTGTGAAGACAGAGGGGACAGGTGGCCAGATGGTGGCACACACCCCTGGGTTTTCCAACCTCCTGCCCTTGCTGGGGCCATGTCACATCCGCCTGAGGAACCGAGCAGGGTGCTGAGGTGGCCTTGGTGAAGCCCCCCCCACCTACAGCTCAGTGGAGGGAAGGAATGTGAGAGACAGAGCGGCCTGCTCAGCCACAGCCTCATACCCCACCTCCACCTCCGGCACCAGCCCTCTGCTCACCCCCAACTACCCTTCCATGCTACCACCTCCCAGTGCCCAACTGGAGAACACTGAGTCAGGCAGCAGGGCAGCTGGGAAGGGTCAAGGTTATGCACAAACATCTCTGCACACCATATATGGCTGGGTCCTGACACATTTTGGGGGGAGCAGATGAGGACAGCATCAGTGCAACTCCTGTTTAACCCATCCCAGCCCCTCCCCATGTTAGGGGTCTGCAGCACCCATGGCCAAGGCACCCCCATGGCACTCACCTCCAGGAAGCGGAGGAGCTCGATCTCATAGTCTTTCTTTTTCTGGAGAGAGATGAGATGAGATGAGTGGTTACACAGAGACCCCTCAGTCCAGCCCTGCCTTGTGCAGTCCCTGACCCAGTCTCAACCCCGTCAGCATCTGTTGGTCCCACATACATAGACTGGGGGGCAGGGACCATCATAGAACATGGAATTGTTTTGATTGGAAAAGACCTTTAAGGACTCGAGTCCAACCAGTCAGCCAGCACTGCCAGGGCACCACTAAAACACAGCCCTCAGCACCACACCTCCACAGCTTTGAAACCCCTCTAGGGATGGGGACTTCACCACTGCCCAGGACAGCCTGGGCCAGGCCTTGACAACCCTTTTGGGAGAGAAAAATTGTTCCTCATGTCTCCTGGCACAACTTGAGGCTTATTCTTCTCATCCTGTCCCTTGTTACATGGCTCCACAGAGGTGACCAAGGACCTCCCAGGGAACTGGTGGTCAAGATGCCCAGAATAAGCACTGAGGAAGGGTGAGGAGCTCATTTCCAGCACTGTTTGTAGCCCAAACTCTCCCATCCTCATCTTGCCTCCCCACAGCACTGCTACCCACCTGCCTGTCCACCTCTCTTGTCCACCCTTGGGCCCTCACCTGGTCACACTTTTTGTGGTAGGCATCCTTTTCCTTCTGGGAGAGCAGCTTCCACTGCTGGCTGCACAGCACCATCCGCTCGGTGCTGGGCACATCTTTCATGTTGGCCATCAGCTCTGCACAGTACAGGGAGTAGCTGTTCCTGCAACCCATGGAGGGACCCAGCATTAGGGACAACCTGTCCTGCTCATGTCCTCTCTGCAGAGCTAAGGAGGCTCCCCAAGACACTCCCCCCACAAGACACCCTCTGGATTGCACCAGGCAGTGAAGTGCTGTGCCCAAGGTGTTTGGATTTGAGGGAAGCTAGAGGGGGTTGCCCCCTACTCTGGAGCATGCAGCATCACCAGAAACCTCCCTCAGATGTGTACTCAGTGTGCGTTTCATAGAATCAGAGTTGTGTGGGTTGGAAGAGACCTTTGAGATCATCAAGTCCAACCAGTAACCCAGCACTGCCAGGGCACCACTAAAACATGGCCCTCAGCAACACATCTCCACAGCTTTGAAACCCCTCCAGGGATGGGGACTCCACCACTGCCCAGGGCAGCCTGGACCAGGCCTTGACAACCCTTTTGAGGAAGAAATTGTTCCTCATGACCAACCTAAACCTCCCCTGGCACAGCTTGAGGCCATTTCTTCTCATCCTGCCACCTGTTACACGGCTCCACCTGGCTCCACCCTCTTTTCAAGGAGCTGTAGAGAACCAGAAGGTCTCCCCTCAGCCTCTTTTTCTTCAGGCTGAACATTCCCAGTTTTTGATCCAGTTCAAGGATCAGTTTAAATGGAGTCAAGAGCTTGTGCCCAGAGTCCCAGAAACGAGCAGGGCTCTCCAAGCTCCATCTCCCTTGTTAGCAAAGAACCAGTGTTCACCCAGGCTGGCCAAGACCCTGCAGTGAGAGCTCAGGAGGGGCCAGGACTCACGGAGGTGGCTTTGTGGGTCGTCCATCGAACTTGTCCTTGAGCTGGCGCTCGGCCTTGGTGAGGGTGGAGCGGGTGATGCCCTCCTCGCTGATGTTCAGCTCAGGGTGCTTCTGGATGTAGTCCCTCATGATCTCCTGCAAAGGGTGGAGCGCAGTCAGGAGAGGGGCTCTGATCCCTGCCTGGCTGGCGGCCAGAGGAGGAGGAAAGAGAAGCCAACCATTGCCCTAATGATCTCTCCCCAGGAGTACTTCTGCCTTTCCCCAAAGCTTGCTGGAGGAGGCAGGGCTCAGACTCACTAGGGACCTGCAGGGACCTGGCTGAACCCCAATGCTGGCTATTGAGTGAGGCTGGCTAGCAGCTGGTGGCTGTGGCCATGAGGCAGAGTGGCTCAGAGTGAACACAGGGCCGAGTGTGGAGGGGGGATGGGTGAGGCTGCTCCCTACCTCGTACTCCTTCCGCTGTTCCAGGGCCTTATGAATCCATTTCAGCCTCTTTTTATCGGAGAGTTGAGACCACTGCTTGCCCAGCGACTCTTTCACCTCCTTCGTGGTGGCCTGAAAACCCAAAGCCAGAGGTGAGGGCAGAGGGGTAAAACCCACAAAAAGAAGAGGTAAAAAAATAGAAAAAAAGACAAAAAAAAAAAAAAAAAAAAAAGAAAAAATTCACAAAAAAGGGGCAAAAAATAGTCAGGTTGATCACCTCATCCCCGTGGCACCCAGCTTGGGGCCGTGGGGTGGCTGCGAGCAGTGCTCGTGGCCGGGGCAGGGGGTGTGCGTGTGGGTGAGGGCCATGGCCAGAAGCGGATCTGTGTGCTGGGAACCTTTTTCCTGCCCTGCCTCAGGCTGTGGTCACCCCTTCCACTGCAGGCAAAAAGTGGGGTCTGTAGCCCCGAGCCTCTTCTTCAGATGTGCTGAGCCCTTTCCTTACCTCCGGTCCAGGTTGCTGGAAGCTCTTAAGCGGCGTCCTCCAGCCCGCGCCCCTCCCTCCCCTGCAATGCTTCTCTCCTTTCCCCCTCCTCTGCCCGCAGCAGCGGGGGGCAGGACCCCTCCACACTCACACACACTCCCACCCACCCTACTCACATCTGGACGCACTTTCAAGTAGATCTTCTTCTCATGGTTGTACCACAGCTGCTGGGGGGTCTTGGGTTTCTCAGGGACGTCGGACTTCTTGGCGTTCTGGATGAGATCCGGGTGGTCTTCCCTTTACCCGGCAAGGAGGTGGGGAAGGGAGAGCGTTAGGGAGGTTGCAGGTGGAAGGAGAGCACCCCTAAACCCAACTAAACCTCCCCCTAAACCTCTCCAATCATCACTGCGGGGCTGAGCCTCCACAGGCTCAGACACTGGGGTGAAGGGCAGGGGGTCCCTAAAAGAGCAGGAAGGGTTTAGGGCTTTGGGTCTGTCCTTCCTGGGCAGCATTGGCTAAAAGCATCCTCTTTAGTGGGTTGGGCAGGGCTGCATCCCTGGAGCAGCAGCAGGTCATTAGGAATGCCAGGATCCACCTGGGTTACAGGGACCACATCCAAAGGCCAGGTTTGGGAGGAATGAGGTAGTCACTGCAGCTTTTCACAGTGCTGGCAGCAGGGCTCCTGTCACTGAATCATAGAACTCCAGTTTGGAAAGGACCTCAAGGGTCATCTGCCCAACCCTCCTTGGGAAGGGTCCCCTCCTTCAAGACCCTAACCCTCAGAGCATGCATGGTCCTCAGCTCTCTACCCCCTTTCATGAGTTTCCCAGCTGGAGGGCTGCTCTCAGCACCTCTTCCTTCCTTTTTTTTTCCCAGCACCTCCCCCATTCCATTCTGCCTTCAAGCTGCAGGGCCCATCAAGCCTTCCTCTGTGACCTACACACAGGAGGGGAGATTGGGTCTGCCTGGGGTGACACAGAGGGTCTGGCTGCTCACCTGAACCTTGCCAGGTTCCTCTCAAACTCCTGCTTCTCTCGCTGGAAGTCCTGGATGTATTTCATCTGGGGACACAAAGCCACCAGGGAGGTGGAGAGGGACATCAGCACCAGGGAACAGGCAAGCAGAGACATCTCTGTGGACCCTGCCAGCTGGACACCCATGACCTTCAAAAGGACTCAAGGGCTTTCCAGCCCATCAGACTGGTCCTGAAGCTCCCAGCTGAGGGTTTCCAGTCTGCCCATGAATACAGAGGCAGGATCTCCCTCTTCTCCTTGCCCCAGGCAGCCCTGGAAAGCCTTGTGCAAGAGGGTACAGCGGAGCTTTGTGCCCTGGACCTCTCCTGCTGGTGGCAGATCCACCCAGACTGAGAGTTGGGGCACCTAAAACACCTGCCTGGCCTCTGGCCAAGGCCACCTCCAGAGCTGGAGGTGAGATGGGCAGCTCTCCTCCCAGCACCTGCCATGGCCTGGAGCAGGGCCTGCTCCTCCATCCCTCGCTGGGACAGGGTGTGTGATTTAAAGGCAGCATTAATACGGATCCACCCCACAGCGAAGTCACCGTCCAGAGCTGGACCCATGGACAGACCCAGCCAGCCTCCACCCCACAGATCCTGGCAACCAGGCCGGGGAAAGGACTGGTCTGACAGGACTAAACAAGCACCTGGGCTTCTCCCATCGAGAGCTGGGTTAAACCCTCACCAGCTCAAGGCTGGGCTCTCCTGGTTTTACTGGGAGAGCTGGGCACACAGAGCCCAGCACACAAAGGCACTCAAATGAGGAAGGGCTTGCTGATTCCCTTTCCCCTTCCCTGTACCTTTTTCTTCTCGGGAAGCTCCTTGTATTTCTTGGACAGGATCTTGGTGAGATCCAGGTTGCTCATTTCAGGGTGAAGCTTGGCGTACTTGGCTCGCTTCTCCATGAAGAAGCGGAAATAGGGAGTCAGGGGCTTCTTGGGGAAGTCAGGGTGTTTCTGGGGAGACAGCAGAGTGGCAGGCACTGAGTGTGGGACTGGCAGCACAGCAGAGGGCACAGCCAAGTCCCACCAGCTCCCAGCTCTCCCCAGTACCAGGGGTGATCTGCCTCCATCCAGCCTTCCTGGCTCCCTGAGATAGGAACACCCCAGTGTGGCAGGCAAGAGGGGTAAAAACCCTGGGAGCAATCACAGAATGGGAGGGGCTGCAAAGGACCTCTGGAGATCACCAAGTCCAACCCCCCTGCCAAGGCAGGATCTCTTAGAGCAGGTCACACAGGAACATGTTCAGGTGGGTTTTGAATGTCTCCAGAGACGGAGACTCCACCACCTCTCTGGGCAATCTGCTCCAGGTCTCTGTCACCCTTAAATTAAGAAGTTCCTCCCCATGTTTAGATGGAACTTCTTACATTCAGCAAGGGCTCTCTTCCTGAGGAATTACAATATACCAGGGCTGGGTATCCTGGGAGCAGCCTCTGGCCACCCAGAGCTGTTGGCACAGAGCAGTTGTACTGCAGGAGGGGACACTGAGGCAGAAGGAGGGAACAGGACCCACCTCCTGGCTAGAACCCTGGTTGCCCTGGGGCTGCCCAGCTGAAAGCAGCACCCACCCAACCTGGCAGGCCAGGAATAGGAGAGCAGCTTCCTGCCCCCCTCTAGTGCTAAACTTGGATGCAGGCTGCCAGCCATATTAAATGTACCCTGGATTTGGCCCAGGCCCAGAGCCTGTGGCCTCCAGAGCCTTGGGCAGCCAGCCGTGGGGATTACGGTCTGAGGTGCCTGCAGGGGCTCTGGTGGCAGAGCCACAATGGTCTGAGGTGCCACATGGGTGATAGCACCCTGCCTGAGGTGCCCTTTAGGGATTGATCCTCATTCTTCTTGATACCTTGAGCTTCTTGCCCTTGTAAGGATTCTTCACGTGTTCTTCAGCATCCATAATGAGCTCTGTCAGAGTCCGAAACTTCCTCACCTGCAGGGTAAGGAAGGGCCACAACGTGAACAGGCTGTGCAGGGGGACAGGACAGGTCCCTACTCAGCACCAGGCCACGCTGGGCATGGCAATAACCCCACAGGGATTCATAATGCCTGCACGCCAACAACCTGCCCCACCACCTCCAAAGGATTCACAACGCCAACGGCAGCAGCAAATGATGTCAGCATTATGGGCTGAGGAGTGGAGGTGCTGAACTTGGGTGATTCAAACAGCCCTGGAAGGCCCCTGGATGCTTGGTCCTTGGTTACCTCATTAGAGATCTCCATCCACTTCATCTTGCACATCTCCCCCGAGAAGTCCTTGAAAGCCACTTTCTCCCAGTCCAGGTGGGACTCGGTGGTTTTGAACTTGCTCCCATCATTGGAGGGCAGGTTGTTCCTCATGCACACCAGCAGGGTCAGCATGTCCTCCTGAGACCAGCGGTCTGGGCAGCAAAGAGACAGCCTCAGCAGCAGTGCACGGGCACCACAGCTCCTGGGGCAGGCAGGGCACGGGCACCACAGCTCCTGGGGCAGGCAGGGCACGGGCACCACAGCTCCCAGGCCAAGCAGGGCACAGGGACCACAGCTCCCGGGGCAGGCAGGGCACAGGGACCAGGCAGGCAGACCTTCCCATCAGGGATTAGGGACTACAGCTCCCAGTGTGCTGCTCCGGGCCGCACGCCGGGACACGTAATCTCCACGTGCTGCCTCTCGAGATTAAAGATCAAAGGGATGTGGCTGTTCCCACGAGCCTGGAGCAACTTTCTGCAGGCCAAAACAATTGGAGCAAAGCTAGAAAATCCACTGGGTTGCAAACCAGAGCAACTGGCTCATCCCAGGGCCACCATCAGATAAGGCAATGGCTCTGCTGGGAGGAGCAGCAGGGCCGTTTCCTACACACGGGAGCAAAGCCCTGAGGAGGGAGATAGGAGCCACACTCCCTCCAACCCATAAGGAAACAGGGAAACCTGCTTTCCAAGTGGAAAAGAATGTGTCTGGAGCGATGGGATCCCCCCCTCTCCAGTGCTGCTTTTCCTTCTAATAGGAGAGCCTTCCTATCACCCAGCTCCATGTTGACCTCTGCCAAGGTCAAAGCTCAGAGATCACAAAGCCAAGGGGTGCAGAGCCCCGCACAGCACCTCCACTCCAGGGAGGTCCCTGATGGCGTAGGGGTGATGGTTCTATCACCCCAACATCTCCCAAACTGCCAGGAGGAGTGTTCCCAGCTCCACCAGGGACAAACTGCTGGGATGGCAGGATGAGGCACAAGGCAAAGCTGGGGAGCCTGAAGCAGCCAGGAGGGCCAGGCCAGGCAGCAGCCCATGCTGGGACAGGCATCAGCCAGATATCCCAACACCAAACATCCCATCCAGCACCACTCTGGAGCTGCCTCCTTGCCAGGGGAATTCCTGCACTGGGGCTCTCTTCCACACCAGCCAGGGAGAGGAGCTCCGGGTGCTCTGCAAGCTGGGTGGCCCTGGGGAAAGACGCAGCAGGGCCTGGGACGCAGAAACAGAGCTCCCTAGGGATGGGCTGGAGGAGGAGCAGAGGAGACCGAAGCCACACAGCCCCATCTGCTTCACACCTGGGAAGGGCACCAAGCCCAAGACTTCCCGGGCACAGGACCCACTCTCCATAGGTATCCCCTGCCCCACTCTCTTCCAGGTAAGGCTGGGGTGTTCAGAGCTGCCAAGGGACACAGAGCATCCTGGTGAGATGAGGACAACACACCCATGATGGATTGAAG